>NC_052507.1:7118567-7423567 GCF_014356525.2 Nilaparvata lugens
GAAAAAACAGGTTTTCCTGACAAAACTTTTCATTTTGATAGCTTGATAATATACAAATCGAAAAACTTTCAAAAATGTCACTAGTAAAAAAAATGTTTATCGAAAAAAAATGTTTTCCTGAGAAAACTTTTCATTTTGGTAGCTTGATAATATACAAATCGAAAAACTTAGATAAATATCACGAGTAGAAAGTTTATTTTCAGCCTTTGCACTGCCTTAAACTCATAACTCCGTTTAGCAAGCTACTACAAGTTACCACTGTAGCTACTATTAACTTCCGTCTGTAGGTTAGTAGTCAGGTTTCAGACCTATTTACGATACAGAGGCAGGCCAGCCAGCTAGCAGACGCATAACATCAACTCAGCAGATCTGGCTCTGCCCATCCTTTGTGGATGAAGGGCCGCTGTATAAGGGTTATAATTTCATCCCTTAGTTCTGCCTGCCTAAGGGATGAAACATGTTACTATAGCAGCTACAGCAGCAGTACAGTAGTATCTCTATTAGAGCTGCAATAAATAGCCGGCTAAGGCTGCAACCAAGTCTACTGATTCTGATGCTGCTGCTTTTGATGTTTATACTTCTTGGGCTTATTCTTCTCCCGCACCCATTTTCTCTCATTCTTCTTATTCTCTAGGTTCTCTCCTTCTCTTGCTATGTTCTGTATTTCTGTTGCTATGTTCTTCTGCTTTTTCTTCTTGTAGTTGTTGTTTTCTTCTTTTTCTCTCTCATCTTCATATCCTTCCTCTCTTTCTTCTTCTGCTCCCCCTTCACCTTAAGCTGCTCATTCTTCTTCTCCTTTTCCTACTCCGGCACCCCTCTCTTCCATATTGTCTCCTTTTTCTTCTTCTTCTTCTTCTTCTTCTTCTTCTTCTTCTTCTTCTGATAAGTAGTTGATTGTCTACTGTAGTTGATAAATAATTATGTCTTTGATTATCCACTAGTAATTCTGTGAACAGTAGACCTCACGCAGTATTCTCATCCACAAGTACCTGATTGAAACTATTAGACCTTATGGAAATACAGCAATAGTCTGGCTTCTCCACACATCTGTGTAATCATATGTCAGCTGATTTATGATGAATAATTCTATAGTCTGATTTTTACTCTTATATTATCCTTGAAATGCAAAATTTTAAAAAACCTTGTATATACGTCGATGTGCAATTAAAAAAGGAACATACCTGTCAAATTTCATGAAAATCTATTACCGCGTTTCGCCGTAAATGCGCAACATATAAACATATAAACATTTAAACATTAAGAGAAATGCCAAACCGTCGACTTGAATCTTAGACCTCACTTCGTTCGGTCAATTAAGTAGTTGATTGATAAGTAGCTGATTGTCCACTGTAGTTGATAAATAATTATGTCTTTGATTATCGATTGATAAAGTAGCTGATTGTCTACTGTATTTGATAAATAATTATGTCTTTGATTGTCATTGAGTAGATTGTTATTGTAATATAATGATGACATTGATTAACGATTGCAATAAAGTAGTCTGTAATATAATATGACATTGATTATTATCAAGTATCATCTAGTAGACTATGACTTTGATTATCGATTGTTATTGAGTAGGCAATAACATAATCACAACACTGATTATTGATTGTTTCAAGGATACCAACCCGGGTTATGAACAGCTGTTAGATTGCCATGATGGGGGGGGAGGCTTAATCTCATCAACAGAACTGTTGATGGAGATAAATTAAGCGTTCAATTTCCGTAGTTGACTATACACTAAGTTGCCACTTCATCAGGCGAAATTAATTGGGCTGTCGTTCTACATTAGTTGTGTGTGTGTGAGCCTAATCTGTTTTAGGGTTTAGGGGGTCGTTAGGGCTGGGAGGAGGTTGTTGTAATTCAGTGATGGGTGAGGAACGATTGTCAATTGTTAGGGAGGTGGGAAACGAGGGGTTTAAAGGAAGGGTACCGGATGACATATCCAGTAGTGATAAGACCAGTTGTGCGTCACAATGCTTGTATATTATGGGAGATGATACATGTCATTGTAGTGCCAACATTCCATGGATACACTAGTGGAACACTCTGTACTCTATACTATAATAAAGGAAAGAATTGGCGTATACACGTACGGGATAGGAAATCCACGAATGACGAATCATCATGTCTGAACTACTGGACTGAGTAATTTTGAAATTTTCCATATCCTATTATATTAAACGAGCAATTTCTGTATTTTTATTTCTGGTTATTTATATTTATATCTGGTTATTTATGTTCAACGGATCTCGAAGACGGCTCTAACGATTTTCAAGAAATTTGGAAACAGATTTCTTAAAAATCATGGAAACAGATAAATTTTTCTTCTACAATACAATTTCAACTATTCCATTGTGAATCATATTCTAATTGAAAAACCTCTCAGTTAGAATGCTAAAGAAGCATTAAGCTGTTCCCATAATTCTCACCAACTCTCTACATACATTTTTGATTGTCTGATTGTGCCCTTCCTTTTGCTTCTCACTGTGACATCTTGCAACTTGTCAATATTCTAATGTTGAAAATTATGCAATAACTCACTTATTGTGCCCTGATCAATAAATTGTACCCATTCTATATTTAAGCTTCAACTATACCACAGAGAAAAAAATATATTTTATTATTCCGTACCCGTAGCCATACTTTCAAGGAAATTTTGCTACATTGTTGATACTGTAGATGGAATTATACTACTGCTGTTTAAAAAGTATTACATCAGTATGAGATTCTAAGGATTCGTGTAGATAGACCCGAATTTTCATTATTTATCTGGACCTGGGGGGGGGGGAGGCCCCCCTCCTGCCCCTGAATGGCGCCCCTGTTTAGTACCCTCTTGTTTATTGTGTTTACGAAAATATTAATTGTATGAATTTGAAATATAGGTCAGTAAGTTGAAAGCATGAAGAATCGGTTGAAACACATTGCAGTGCCCACTTTGCAAGAATGTATTGTTGTGCTTCTAAAATAGCATTGGCAGATTATGGAGGCAGTGGAGACTTCAGACAGGACTTCTATTAATCTTATGAAGGACCCCATTAGAGGAAGTCAAGAGAGAGAGGAAGAGTGACTGAGATAGAGTGAGAGGGAGTGAGTTAGTGTGTGTCTGAAAGGGGTACCTTGGACCTTGGCGCATAGAAAAGCCACCACACCTATAGAACTACATGTATATATTTATATGCGTATTAAACTCCTAGTATATAGTTGTATGTATATAAATATAGTTGCAAGGCCACACCTGACCAGAGGTAATCCTTCACCCTAGCCTCGAATAATGTACGCTAGCCCGCACCGCTAATGGTCTGAGCTAATTCACTCTGCTTTAGAGGGGCCAGGGCTTTCACTTTACACCTTACAGACTCTAACACTTCTGCATCACTGTTATTCAAAATAGTACAGTTTTGCAGCGATCTTAATGGTCTTCAAGCATCGGTAACAATGCGGAATGAAAAGTAATGGAGTACCATAAAGTATTTCTGCTTCGAAATTCTAATATTCTTGAACTCAACTTGAAGTGTTGCTACATTTCTCTCAATATCTTTCCCCCGATGATAAGTCTCCCATAAGTCCTGAGGAGGTAATGACCAATGAGTCAGATTATTTTGAGATATGGCTGGACTTGAATGAGTTCTGAAACAATGATGAAATACAAACACAAATAAGTGAATTGCAGCTTATAAGAGTAACTGTCTGATAGTGTGTTAGTTAACTGCAAAATCTACATTATTTCTCATCATCACATTTACTAGTAGCTCTGTGAACAGCAGTAGACCTCGCGCTCAGTAAGCTACATTGACCTGTTGTTATGTTTTCTCAAAAATTAATAAATAATTTAACAATTAGAATGTCTAGAAAGTCCTAAATAAACTCCTATCGTACCGTGACGTGTCGTCCCGGAATGTGAGTGTGAGCGCTGTTATCAGGTCTGGCTGCAACTGTCTACAACGTTGATGGAAACAAGTTTCCTAGAATAGATGGTGAATAGATAAATAATGTATTCTAGGTACATTGGTCAACGGTCAACGGTCTCAAAGGCGGATGAGGAGAGATCCCAACGGCGGAGAGGGCGGAAGAGCCACAGGGCACTCACTTGCCCTAGGGTGGAGAAATCGACTCTAAAGGCGAAGAACCCATCAAAGGTCAACGGCATATGGATGCAGAAGCAAGGGGAAACCACTGCATTAAAGACCATTATTGGTATCCTTTGTACAATCAGTACAGCAATCATGGATGGGTTTAAAACGAAATATTCCGGAGGTAAAAGCTCCCCAATCGGATCTCCGGGGGGAGCAGTGGCGAACCAGAACATGAAAGCAAGACTGAAGAGTGTGAAGATCGGAACGTGGAATGCAAGAAGCCTCTTTGCATCGGGAAAGTTGGAAAATGTGGTGAAGGAAATGTCAAGACTCAGCATAAACATTCTGGGAATAAGCGATGTCAGATGGCCAGGCAGTGGTAAGTGTAGAACGAATAATGGAGTTTTCTATTACTCAGGAATAGATGACCCAAATCATCGGTATGGAGTGGGAGTAATTATAGATAAGGCTACCAATGCATCGGTTCAGAGTTTTACACCATATTCAGAAAGAGTCATGATGTTACAAATAAAAACATGCACAGACACCTGAACATCATACAAATATATGCACCAACTGCAGACTCGGAGGAAGTAGAAGTCGAGGAGTTCTATGCGGAACTGGAAACAATAATTGCAAGCACTAAGAAAAGTGATGTAACTATAGTAATGGGAGATTTTAATGCTAAAGTAGGCAAAGATAAGGTTATCACGTACACCCTGAGTAGCTTCAGAGGTGGGTGATTGATACCCAGGTGTTGCTCCTGGATGACTTCGCTCAGTCATAATGTGGGCGGGAAAGGAGGCAAGTCGAAGTTCCTCTTCCTTCTTCTTGTTTCCTCAGCTGGGGTGAACAGCACTTCCTGGTGCTTCTGACGGCGTGAAGGTCGCTCTCTTCTCTGATGACCCCACTTTGATGTAATTTTGGATCGGCCTTACGGCCTCGGTTCCGCTCCAGTGGAGTAGGAAAAGGAAGGACAGACAGGATAGGGACGGCAGACAACGGTCCGCTGTGCCCTGAGGAGATGGAAAGAATAGGGACGGCAGACAACGGTCCGCTGTGCCCTAGGGAGATGGGAGGTCAGGGACGGCAGACAACGGTCCGCTGTGCCCTAGGGAGATGGGAGGTCAGGGACGGCAGACAACGGTCCGCTGTGCCCTAGGTAGATGGGAGGACAGGGACGGCAGACAACGGTCCGCTGTGCCCTAGGGAGATGGAAGGTTAGGGACGTACGGCAGCCAACGGGCCACTGTACCAGGGCAGGAGGTCGGGGACGTACGGCAGCCAACGGGCCGCTGTACCAGGAGCAGGAAGGTGTGAGCGGAATGCTGTGGTCTGGGGCTCGTCCGGCCTTTAAATACTCCCCCAAAGTGGAGGGGATGGAGTTGAGCCGCCGCCAGAGGCGTTGGAAAACGTCTCGATGCGCGGAAGATGGTTCGCCATCGGTACCTTCCTTATCTCCACGGTCGGCTAGCCTTGCTGATAGCCGAGCGTCTTTCAATAATATTATTTATTATTTTCTCGTCACAATTTTACTTTGTGACACCCCACTCCTACTTGGGGGGGGGGGGTGTTCGGAGCCCTCTATGGCACCACCTTAAAAGGCGTGAGCCATCTATGCATCACCTTAAGAGGTGTACACCTCCCAGGCATCACCTTTAGAGGTGTATGCCACTCACTATGAGCATCATCTACACCCGGTCCACCAGGTACATATTTACATCGTCCATCTGGAAATTGGACTTTTATGCTGGCTTGCCAGCCCGTTTACGCTTACCAGGTGTTGAGACTCGGTGACACAACACTGGATCCTTATTCCTTGAGAGTCCTGGTTTGGGATCCTGGGCTGTGAGACTACCTCTTTGACAGTCGAAGACTGTGTTTGCTCTTCTACATCCGTATCAGTTGAGGAGGGTATTGACTCCTCCGCATCCATGACAGTAGGGGGTGTTGTGTCTTGTTCACATCCATGACCGTGGGGGGTGGTACTAACTTTTCCACATCACTCTTGGAGTTACCACCTGTGTTGGTGGCTGGGGCATGAATTGTGGCCCGCCGTTCAGAGTCATTCATCTCATTCCTGTGATCCATCACTATGTTGCCCAAAGATGCTTGTTCTGGAATATATGACAATTCCGCCCTGGCATCAATCAAAGCATTGAGTTCAACTCCATTCAAACCAACCTGCATGAATATCCTTTTGTCGTGATCCTTGTTGTCCTGAGATTCGGATTGTACAGCTGATATTGTTGGGACTTTTGTTGTCCTACTCCCCGATAAGGTGATCGCAACATAATTGGCTGTCTTGAAGGATTCAATTGGGGAGGATCCCACTCCACCACTCTTGTGAATGTGTGAATATTCACTCTGTTTTTACGCATAAATTCCATGCCTAATAGCAGATCTGTTCAAGTCCTTCCATTATAGATGCCACTAGTGGAACTGTGATTTGTTCTATGGTCACATTAGTAGTCCTTTCCCATTTAATGGGGTTGACCGTCCATCAGCTAATATCGCGCGGTGACGTGCTGGTTCTTTCCGTATCATCCCTATTTTCCGGATGACTTCATAGACCTCATTGCTCATATAATTAGCTTCAGCACCCGTATCTAGCAAGGCCTGACACTTTTTACCGCCGATAATTACGGCAATGAATAGTCTGTTGTCTCTTGATGACTCTTCAATCACAGGAATCCTGTGTGCTGTTCGCATCACAGCTGTCTTGTTCGGAGTTTTATTCTCCTTCTGCACATCACAGACACATTTCAGTGCTCTCTTTCCGCTCCTTTTACATGGTGGGATATCGGGACAGTGTGATCTCCAGTGCCCCGGTCTCTTGTATTGCCCACACATGGGTTCAGACTCACTAAGAGATGGTCTGTTACTAGTAGGGGTTATAACTGTCTCAACCTTGAGCCTTGTAATCTTTTTCGTGTCCTCAATCATGTGAACTCTCGAATTCTGTCTATTCTGTTTCTCCTCTGCTCTTATTTGTTCATACTCCCTCGCGAATTTTTCCAATTCGTTGATACTATGAACATCTGATTGCCGAATATACAATTTGTACCGTGGGAGGAGATTCTTATACACTCTCTGTAATTTATTCTCGTCTGTAAAACCTCCTCGACGCCTCATGAGTGTCAGTACATCTTCGAGAAATTCGTCAACGATTCACCTTCCCTTTGCTTCCTTGCCTGAATTAGATTCTCGAGGTCCTCCTCATAGGTAAGTGGGTAGTAGCGTGATCTGAAATCTGTCACAAAATTGTCCCATGATTTCCACTGGTCACGACGATTACGCATCCATAGAGTAGCTTTACCAACTAGTAATTCAGGAAGGGCAACTAGTAGTTGGTTGCCAGTAAGCCCATAGGCTTGTTGTAGCTCGTCTAGCCTTTCTAGAAAGCTGGGAGCATCTGATTGGCCATCAAAAGACAGTTTCCAGCTTCTTACTTTGTCACATACCGCCCCTGGGTCCATGAGGGGGTTTGTGTGAATGTTGGTTCCAACTTCAGCATGAGTACCTGTTGCTGAGTGTCCAGATTCCTCACTGCTTCCGCTCACTATTCCGGGTCTTGGGCTGGGATAACGTACAGCCATCTTCTTATGTTGTTCTACTAACAACCTTCTCAACTCGGCAAGTGTTCCAGATGACACTATGCCCCAATCTTGTAGAAGATTAAAAGCTTCATCCTTTTTCAATCTATAGATCCAGGAAACTCTGGGGTCGGCTATCACCTCGGGGTTTATGTCTTCGACCGACTGATCCTCTATCAGCTCCTGGTGCTGAGCATCTAAAACAGCCTCGCCTTGTTCACTCATGATGATTCTCACTTCGTTGCCTCGTGCCCAAGTGCGGGCGCCAATCTATCACGTACACCCTGAGTAGCTTCAGAGGTGGGTGATTGATACCCAGGTGTTGCTCCTGGATGACTTCGCTCAGTCATAATGTGGGCGGGGAAAGGAGGCAAGTCGAAGTTCCTCTTCCTTCTTCTTTGTTCCTCAGCTGGGGTGAACAGCACTTCCTGGTGCTTCTGACGGCGTGAAGGTCGCTCTCTTCTCTGATGACCCCACTTTGATGTAATTTTGGATCGGCCTTACGGCCTCGGTTCCGCTCCAGTGGAGTAGGAAAAGGAAGGACAGACAGGATAGGGACGGCAGACAACGGTCTGCTGTGCCCTGAGGAGATGGGAGGTCAGGGACGGCAGACAACGGTCCGCTGTGCCCTAGGTAGATGGGAGGACAGGGACGGCAGACAACGGTCCGCTGTGCCCTAGGGAGATGGAAGGTTAGGGACGTACGGCAGCCAACGGGCCGCTGTACCAGGGCAGGAGGTCGGGGACGTACGGCAGCCAACGGGCCGCTGTACCAGGAGCAGGAAGGTTGTGAGCGGAATGCTGTGGTCTGGGGCTCGTCCGGCCTTTAAATACTCCCCCAAAGTGGAGGGGATGGAGTTGAGCCGCCGCCAGAGGCGTTGGAAAACGTCTCGATGCGCGGAAGATGGTGCGCCATCGGTACCTTCCTTATCTCCGCGGTCGGCTAGCCTTGCTGATAGCCGAGCGTCTTTCAATAATATTATTTATTATTTTCTCGTCACAATTTTACTTTGTGACAAGGTAGAAGCACATACAGGGGGTGACTGGGGGGGTGGACTGGGTGAGAGAAATGAGAGAGGTGAACGCCTAATACAATTTTGTCAGGAGAAGGATCTAATGGTAGCAAACACCTACTTCAAGCTTCCATATCGTAGATTGTACACCTGGAAATCTCCTGCTGATAATCCAGAAAATATCATCAGAAATCAAATTGACTATATCCTCATCAATAATAGATATAGGAATGCAGTCACATTTACAAAAACCTATCCTGGGGCAGATATCAATTCAGATCACAACCCTGTAGTAGCTAAGTTGCATATTAAAATGAAAAAGATTACAAAACGACCAAGAAATTACATAGACGCAAGACTTCTCAAAAACCCAAAAATCTGTGACACTGTGAAGTATGAGGTGAACAAAGCCATGAGAGAGTTTAATGTATCACAGGTAGACAATGTAGAAGGAAAGTGGGATGAGGTACAAGTGACCTTGAGAGAAATAGCGACGAGTCACCTGGTAGATAAGGAACCCCAAAGAAGAAGAAAGCATGGATGACATCTGAAATTCTGGATCTTATGGAAGAAAGAAGGAAGAGCAAGGGAAAGGAGAAAGAATATAGAGAACTACAGAAGAGAATTCAAAAGAGGATAAGAGAGGCTAAGGAAGAGTATCTGACATTGCAATGTGAAGAAATAGAAGTATTGGAAAAGAATTTTGACAGCTTCCATGTGCATAAGAAGTTAAAGAAATGGCTGGATGTCGCAAAAGCAGAGCGAGTACAAATATAATAAAGAATAAGGACGGGAGTATTATAACTGATGTGAAGGAAAAACTAAAGAGATGGAAAGCATATCTCTCAGAGCTCTTCCAAGACGAAAGACCGGTAAGACCAGTTGTAAAGAGAGGGGAAGTACATTGAAAATATTGAGATCTGAAGTGGAATATGCTCTAAAAGTGATGAAAGCAGGTAGAGTTGCAGGTCCAGATCAGATCCCCATAGAGATCATCAAGCTCTTTGATGAAGATGTAATTGATATTCTTGTGAACCTCTTTAATTATATTTATGAGAAGGGAGAAATCCCCACACAATGGTTGATCTCCACTTTCGTACTCATTCCTAAGAAACCTAACCCAAGGGAGTGCTCTGATTATAGATCTATTGCGCTTATGAGTCATACCCTAAAGTTGTTTCTAAAAATTATACACAAAAGGATATATAGAAAACTTGAGGAAGGGATAAGCAATACCCAATTTGAGTTTCGAGAAGGGCTCGGAACAAGAGAGGCTCTCTTTGGGGTGAATGTGCTTTTCCAGAGATGCCTAGACATCAATCAAGACGTTTATGCCTGTTTTAGATTTTGAAAAGGCATTGACAAGGTAAGGCATGGAGTGATGTACAGGTTGCTTGACAACAAGGGAATTGATGCAGGCGATATAAGAATAATCAGCAATCTTTATTGGGGTCAGAAGGCGGCTGCAAGAATAGAGAATCAATTGACCGAGGAAATCGAGATCCGCCGAGGGGTAAGACAGGGCTGTATTTTGTCTCCACTCCTTTTTAATGTCTACAGCGAAGCTATCTTCAATGAAGTCTTGGAGGAGGAGTTGGCGGGCATAATTATAATGGAGAAGCCATAAATAATATAAGCTACGCTGATGACACTGTCTTGTTGACAAGCAATATGGAGGATATGCAAAGATTGATCCAAAAATTGCATGACAGATGTGGTGAATTTGGTTTGAAATTGAATCTGAAGAAAACCAAATTAATGGTGGTCAGGAAAGCCTTGAATAGACAAATTCAGACAAACCTAATGGTGGACGATACAGTCATAGAGAGGGTCCATAAGTATAAATATCTGGGGACGTGGGTAGAGGAAAGTGGGGATTCGACGGGAGAGATAAGAAAAAGGATTGAGATGGCCAGATCGACATTTGTAAAAATGAAAAAACTGTTCACGAGCCGGGACATAAATATAGAATTGAAAATGAGGATGTTACGCTGTTATGTGTTTTCCACTCTCTTGTATGGGATGGAATCATGGACCCTCAAAAAGAGCCATATGGATAAGCTGGAAGCCTTTGAGATGTGGTGCTACCGCAGGATGTGGCGGATTCCATGGACGGATAGAGTCACGAACATGGAAGTCCTAGGGAGAATGAAGAAACAATGTGAAATTGTTTACACCATAAAAAAGAGAAAACTCCTGTATCTTGGACATCTTATGAGAAGCCACAAATATATAACTCTCCAGAATATAGTCCAAGGAAAAATCAGTGGAAAAAGGAGTGTTGGAAGGCGACGTGTTTCCTGGCTTAAAAATTTGAGGGATTGGTTTGACTGCAGCAGCAAAGACTTGTTCCGAGCGGCAGTGAATAAGATCCGGATTGCTGTGCTTATAGCGAACCTCCGATAGGAGATGCACTAGAAGAAGAAGAAGGTACATTGGATCGAAAGATACATTTTCAAGATGTTCGATGTTTTTGAATGTGTAGTCTGTCCACTAGACAGCTGATTTATGATGAATAATTATTCTATAGTCTGATTTTCACTCTAATATTGGCGTATCAAGGAGGCTCCTTTTTCCTTTTATATTATCCCTGAAATTCAAAATTTCCAAAAACCTTGTCTATACGTCGATGCGCAATTTAAAAAGGAACATACCTGTCAAATTTCATGGAAATCTATTACCGCGTTTCGCCGTAAATGCGCAACATATAAACATTTAAACATTAAGAGAAATGCCAAACCGTCAACTTGAATCTTAGACCTCACTTCGCTCGGTCAATTAAATCAATGTTTTGGAACTTAGACCTCTCATGACTGATAGGTAACTTGTCAAATAATGCCTTTGTGGAAAAAATAGATTCCTTTTGAATGAGAGTTAAAACAGTCAATATTATTAGGAAATTGAAGAAGTTTAAACGAATCGACAGGATAGGAAGTTTGCACCAATTTTAAGATTTTATCAGTGTCATTGTTGATTAGATTATAAATTTATTACAAAAAGAGTATTCATTGCATCCAACCACAAGTTCTCAGCTATTATGGCTGAAAAACCATATCAGTTTCAATGACGATATTCAAAATCTTCAAATCATCATTCCAGGACCAAAAATCAAGTGACGAAGCAGTGTGTGATATCATAACCTCAACCTTTGGACAACATTAACTTTTTATCAACATTTTTGGAGAGAAATAGTACAGGCTCAGCGTAGTTTCTCCTTCAATGTCATAATTATAAATCATGATTGTTGTATTTTGTACAATAAATGAATAAATAAATTATATTCGATTGTATAATGTTCTGATTTACTGTGTTGAATAACGAAATTATTCTATTCTATTCCACATTCACATAATTATATTATCTAAAAATTGTGATAATTTATGATTATAATATTGCATGATATGCAATAGACATTGCATCGTTCATTGTAATGATGTCTATACAATGACATAAAGGTATCAGCCAATGAGAGTGCGTTGTGGGCGTGGCTTGCAAAGCAACTGAAGTGTGATCGCACGTGATTGGTTGTGTGACGTAGTAGCTCTTTCAGCTGACATTGAAAGTGGCATCTATTGATGGAATCGAAGACAAAACTGCTTCCTTTTCACTACCTTCTTGAAGATGATATTCGAAGAAAAGAGGATGAGATGAGATGGGAAGAAGATATAATAATACATTCTCTTATGTATATGATTGATACAATCAAATTTAATAAATCATACTTCCTTCCTGCTTGACAGAACAATAATTGTTAGGTAATACTTCTACGGCATATGACGACCCATTTGAGACAATAAAATGATTTAGAAGAAACCAACTATCTTTAATAGAATTATGAAACTGAAAGAACGGTTAGCCTAGTCGAGGTAACACTCTAATAAAATCGAATCTTCTTTCTGATAAGGAGCAGTCATACTATCTATAAAGATAGAGATAAGAGAACCATGGAAAATATAATTATGCATTATTGAGAATTCTTTGGCAGAAATGAAATTATAAAGCGACTTAGTTTATTTATTGGCAGATTATAATAAGAAAGAAAAATACTTGTACGATTTGAGGTTAGAATCCTTTGTTTTGATTTTAGTATGTCACATGATCTTAGATCAGTCAACAATTTATTGATTTATTATGCGAGCAAATCAGCTGACTGATCACTCGACTATTATGAATTAAATTATATTTAACTTGGATAATATTATTATTAGAATATGTTGAGAAAGGGTTATGTAATGGAAAAGCCATGATTATTATGTTATTTTGAATATTTATTGAAATCTAAAAAGTATGAAAAAACAAGAGTGTACACATGCTCACATAAAAAAGTAAATGTATTCATTATCATATTAGTATATATTAAGATTTATTCAGTTGAAATGCTTATGGTCTATTATATAATTTATTTAAATATTATCTTATTTATTTTTGTATAACAAAAGCTAAGGGAACCTGAATCTTAAATAGCCAATCACATCACGTCTTACAAAGACTAGAAAGCCAATCAGATGAGGGCTTACAAATTTTAGAGGAAGAAATGAAAATTTTTCCAAAAAATGCTCTCTTTTCAATAATTCTTTTCAAAAGCATCAAGCCAGTCCCTTTTTAAATGTCCAAGTATTTGTAATCAATGTTTGATTGTTTATGAACTCAGTGAATATTAAAGGGTTCTTACTTGTAAATTATTCCCATATATATATATATATATATATATATATATATATATATATATATATAATATATATATATATACACTTAATACTGATGGAGAATTGCAAACAATCTGGACCATACACGAGCCCAGCGGAGTTGAAAGGATTGGACTAATTAATTATTGAAGATAATTAATTATTCTACAAGAACTTCAGCGCATGTCGTTTGAGTGAGTGTTAAGTTTAAATGAGCTCATAAGACTAAGGCCTTTATCAGTGAATTATGGAATTATTCAAAAGCGCTATACAATTTTCATTCAAGTTTAGAATTTCATAACGTGTCGAACACTATTATATATTTAATAAGAACTCTTTTTATGAATATATTAGGTTTCAATTTGTCAAATTCTGATTCAACCTGAAGTTTCACATATCAGTATCAATAAAAATATAGTTATAGCCCACAGTATTGTGAATGCTAACAATTCCTGTGATATTTGAGATATTAAAGAATTTATTTATATGTAATTATATTTATAAGAGATCTTTATATTTATATATTTTATGGTAATATATTTGTGTTTTTTGTCAGCATACAAAATATTAGAAGTTTTTATTCTTTTCCTGATTCATCTCGTAATATACAGTTTGAGCTGTCTTGGTACCAAGCATTTTTATTCTGCAGCATATACAATTAGTGAATTAATCAAGATTGATCTTATTCAGAGCAACCATTACTCATCATTCTTTGATGATATTCCTATTATTCAGTCAGCGAGTCTTTATTGATATTTATAATAATAAGTCTTCAATATATCATATAAGAATCCAGAGTACTTCTAGAACTGGCGTAGTAAGTCTCAAGGAATTTCGAAAGGATAAATTAGTGCACACCTGTATTCATGATGAGCGTTTTGAAACTCAATTAGAAGAACAATAGTTGATTTTCATTGTTCTCGATTGAATATATGGTTACTCATTATCAGTCACTGACTATCTTTTTGATTTCCTTACTGGTATTCTTCAGTATCTTAGAGAGAGCAGCGGTAAGAATTGTTAATTATCAGTTGCTGAAACCTATGGTGTTTCATTATATTGAAAGTATTCATGCATCTATCACTGAGCTAGAGCTGTGGTCAGAACCCCAGTATATTTGCGAGCCGGACGGCCTTAACTTTTTGCAAATTTATTTGCAAGCTAGGGATAATAGCAACTGCACTGGCATATTCAATAAAAACACTTCACAGGCGTTATATTGAATATTGCATTGAATACTTCACTGAATACGGTACTGTATTGAATAATATTCCGTCTACCACTATTTTCAATACTTTATTAATCCCCATTATATTATAATATGCTATTAAAATTTGAATTCAGTACTGAATTTAATACTAATTCGAGAACTATTTTCAATATACAGATGGAAATTTTGAATATTTTTTCGACTGCATTAGCTTGTTTGGTTTACCGTCTACAGGTACTATATGAAGATTAAAAAGTATTTTTCATTGCAGTTTGGTCTAACTTCAGCCTTAGAATATACAAATTTGAACGGTACAGTTTTCCCCATTTGACTGTATAAGAGTAGTATTAATAAGACAGTCATAATAGCTGAGTTGGCTATTCAAGGAATTACCCTCTCAGAGGTTGAGATTGACTTTAGCTTTCCACGAAATACTCGTGGCTAAATTTCTTGTTGGAGGTAATCCATCAAGGACTTTAGGCCGCAATCTTGATTGCGAGAATGACGTCATCACACCAGATGGTGATGACAAGGATGGCTAAATTCTTGTGGCTCTTTGTCATCAAATATGGCGACGGTCGGTGATTGCTCAGTCGAGATTAATCATCACATCTGAGCGACATATTAATTTCACACCCTCAACATAGGGTAAGCACTCAGGTCACTGCCACTGCTCGACTTCTCCATTCTCCTTTATTCTTCTCCTTCTTCTTCTTCTTCTTCTTCTTCTTCTTCTTCCTCTTCATCTTCTTCTTCGTCTTATTCTCCTCCTTTTACTTTCTCTTCTGCTTTTTATTATTCTCCTCCTCCTTCTTCTTCTCCGCCTTCTCCTCCTTCTCCTTCTTCTCCTCCTTCTGCTACTTCTCCTTCTTCTCCTCCTTCTCCACCATCTCCTCTTCCTCCTTTTGCAATTTCACAATATTTGAATATTTTGATGAACTACTTTGAAGCGTATTTGCAGTATTTTCGAAGTCTCTTTAGATATTCTATTCTATGCGTGGATCTTTTTTCATTCATAAAATAAATTTTTGTACATCTTGAGCACTTATAATTTATGTTCACTTGAGATACTTGGAGAATGTGACAGTAGTTCAATTAGCCGGATCAGTTCAATTTATATCCTTCAATCTGCTAGCGCTATCAGGTCATGGGCTCGAATCCCGCTAGTGAGCATGGACGTTTGATCATCTCATCGAAACACCTGAGCATTTCTCATTACTCAAGGATAAACTAGAAGGTCATGTGAGTAACATCCTTGATAAAAAGAAAAGGATCAAATAGAAAAATCACAATTTATTGTCTTAAGTTCGTTAGAGTGTACATTCAATTTTAATATTTATAATCAGAGTCTTATTGGATTCTGAAGGCCGTACGCACCGAAGGCAGTACGAATAGTTATTCATCAGCTCTTGGTTTAAACCTGGAATGTTACACATTATAATCTGATCAGAGTCTTATTAGATTCTGAAGGCTGAAGAACTATCACAGTACAAATAGTCATTGATCAGCTGTCGATTTAAACCCGGTCTTATTCACATTTCAATAGATTCGACCAGTTTTTTATGTGAACCTGAATTAGAGTAAATTGTAGATTGTTCATGAGGGAGCGTTAAAAGAAGCATTTTCGTTTGTGCGTAAATTTCCGCAGTCGAAGACGGCAAGCATTGTTGACATTCATATTGTTCAAATTTCAAGTGTGCTAAAACAGCTGATCAAATAACTTTTAATTATTTGTGTCTATTATTCAGGAATAAGAACATTTATAAAAATATCAACATATTATTGTCATTTGAAACTATAACAAATCTGGTGTGGCGCACTCACACAACTTTCCTTGCCGTTATGAAAATTGATCACTTGACGCTAGTGTTCCCGCGCATCTCAAGTCTACTATTCAAAGATTTGAGCCAGCTGGTGACAAGGCAATAACGCTGGAGTGAATGATTTAATAGAATAAACAATAATTTGCAATTGAATAATCACATTTTCTCGAATTTAAAGCTTATTTTCAATTTTAGGTGAAAATGTTACTGAACATTAATTGTAGAGATTTTCATGCTCAATCTACTCCACTTGATTTTTTTCGTTTCAATTGTATCTGAAGCCTGATAATTGGGAATCTATCTGCATTGATGGGGCGAAGCTCCTGAAATTTTTACAGATATGGGACTTGTGGCAGTTGATAGAGCTTATCGATGACTATTTTAGGTATGAATTTGATCAAAATCGTTGAAGCCGTTTTCGAGAAAATTGCAAAAAAACCTGTTTTTGACAACATTTTCGCCATTTTGAATTGCATCAGATCGAAATTGTTCGACACACACACACACACACCACACACACACACACACCACACACACACACACACACACACACACACACACACACACACACCACACATACAGACCAATACCCAAAAACCACTTTTTCGGACTCAGGGGACCTTGGAACGTATAGAAATTTAGAACTCAAGATCCCCCATTATAACATAATCTTTTAGATTATGAAAACAAATTGAAATCTACCCAATCTGACATCCTCACCCCGTCGTGGTCGACGACGGCATTTACGCACAAACGGAAACCCAGTTTAACGCTAATCTACGTTTGTATGTAAGTATGGTCAAATTTATTGTCATGTGTTTCATTCGGGGTTTAAACAAACAGCTGATCTATCTCCATTTAAACCGAGATGGTGTACAAGGCTGGGCGTACACCGGTTAGTCAAGACAACACTAGTCACGTTTAGTCACAATACTTCAAATATCTGCTTGTGACGCATTTCACACTCATTAGTCATTGCAATTAGACATGTCTTCATAAGAAACTATGTGAAGTACTAGTGGGCAGGAATAGCATGAACTGTGAGATGCGCGAGAGGAGAGATAATGGAGTGAGAGTAGGGAGGCCGCTCGAAACTAAGAGAGGGGAGGTGACTGGAGCTTGTTGTTGACTTTCCTACTGCTTATGCTATTAGGCATATGCAAACCGGAGCGATGTGCACCATACGGAGGTCAAGTTGTGACTGAGTCAAATGCTTCCCCCACCACTAAAATTCTCTCTCGGGCTACTGCGCATCTTGAACTCAGAGCTCATGCTATTCCTGACGGGCAGTATTGTGACTAAACGTGACCAGTCTTGTCTTGACTAACCGGTGTAGCTTCAGGGCCTGAGTGTGTGCCATGAATACGATAAAGTCTTTCGTTCAAAATATGTAAATTAGAAAATACCAGATCTATCAATAATTATTGTTGAAGATGTGCAGGACCAGGTTTACAGTTCTCAACTCAATTTGAATTTAATTCAACAAAACTCAAGTCAAGCAGCTCAAATTTAATTTATGTTTATCTTTGTTTCACAACTCATCATCATCACCTTCACTTACGGGAATAAGGTTTATTAATCAAGCTTTTCCGGTACCCATCTCTTTCTTGGCCTCCCTACATCTCTTTTTCCAGTAGGTCTATAGTTTTGGACTTCAAGGGGCATTCTTCCAGGTGGCATTCTATTCAAATGACTGCACCAGTTGCGTCTATTTTGTATAATATTCTTTCATGCAGAGGAGCATGATATTCTATCAACTCTAGTGCAGCCAAAAATACTCCTTAGAAACCTCATTTCTGCAGCTTGACTTCGACTGTCCATTCTCCTTGTGAATCCAATTCTCACTTCCATAAATAGGAGAGTTGGAACTTCAATAGTATTATAAACTTTAGTCTTGTTTTCTATGTATTTGAACACGACATGCAGTCGATTATTAAGTAAATATTAAAAACTTTTACTTACTGACTGGAGTACTTTCAATCGTCTGGCGATCATTTTCAACAGCATGTCGTGTTCAAATACATAGAAAAAGTGTGTTTACACAAAGCAGCTCGGAATGGATCAAGAAATCATCACCTTTAGTCTTGTTTTATTTTTAAGGTTTCTATGTATAGTGCCACATATTTTCTGGAACTTCGAAGTTTTATTGTACACATCAATATCTGTATCATATTCATCATTACCAAGATAGTTGACATTTTTGACCGAAGCGAAGCTGAGGTCTTAGTTTCGACTCGATCGGCTTTTGTCTGTTTGATTGTTTGTACCGCAGTTACAGTTGCAGTTATTGTTCAATTTGGTATACAAGTTCTTCGAAACAAGGCGCAGAAACGTATGTGTAACGATTTTTGATAAGACCTCCGGTTTTAATATAAATTGTGCCGCTCTAAAATGTGCTGTATTGAATGAATGGTATCGTTTGAATGCTATCGATAGAGGACAAGAGTTGTCAGCGGTAAACCTTGAAACGTCTGAGCCGCTCCAAATCATACTGTATTTATTAATTGAAGAAAACTTCTCACTTGATTGCACCATCTCTTCCCTTTTCAACACGATATTTCCCTGTTTCATAGATGAATTAGTTTCTAGACCTACCGAACCGGCTGGAGACATCACAGCTTAGTTAGTTAGCTCTTGTTTTCGTTTTAGTATGAGATCGGAAACCGACTTGTGAGCATAAACATTCTGCATAGGCATAACAAGCCGCCATAACATTGAATCCATCCACTTTTCATGAAAAACATTATCAGCAACCTCCTGTCATTGTCACCAACAAACCCATCTTATTTAGAATCATTTTCCGTCTCACTATCGTCTGTGGGGACGATTCATCGTCTAAATTGCCTACTGCATATTCCATTCTTCTATCAGTTGACCAATTTCTTATAATTGATTGTAAGAAAAGTTGTAATATTGTAAATATGGGGACAATATAAAGGTACCTCCTTGAGAGACATTTATAAGTCCGGTGTCCCTGGAAACAATGTCTTTAGCACTTTCAATGGAGAAAATAATAGATGACATGGATAAATCTTCACAATATACTGTACTTCCTTAATGGCCCTTCTCGTTAGTTTGAAAGTTGTAGGCTATTCATGAGCGAGGTCTACTGTTCGCAGAACTACTAGTTAACTTGTCCTATTACTTTTCCATTCAATTATATTTTGGTTCTGATTGGATATTTTCCTTTGAAAGTTTCACAACTCTCAAATGAAAATGCACAAATTATTATAGAACCCACTTTCCTCGGCACTGAAAGTTGCAATTTACAATGCACAAGCCGAGAATCCATTCAAGATTTCAAGGCATCGCCAGGTGAGCGTTACTCTCTCAACTTGATCGAATCCGAAAGAATCCAGGCTACAAGTTTATACTTTATTCAGCTTTGGACCCTCTTTTAAAGGATATATTGTGGTTACCGGTGTTTTTCGGCAGGGTTTATTGGATTTCGAGGAGAGCTTATAGCTCTGTGCTCCGGGGGGAGTCTGTTGTTGTGGGTGCATCTTCCCCTCCCCCCTCTTTGAACCCCTCTGACCCCCCAAGAAACCTCTGAGCCCCCCCCCCCCCCCCACGGACCCCAAACCCCCAAAACATTCATACAATATTGATAGAGACCGTAGAGAAGCGGTTGCTACAGTGCTGTGTACTTTTCTCAAGAAAAATAACTTTGTTCAGTGGTTTTGTGTGGAGCTCACCCTTGAGTGATGTGCTATAAGCCGAGATATTCATCTTTCTGCGAGATTCGGTAGCGTTATTTACGGAACACATCATAGCTATTGTTACAAACTGTTACACTTTCTTTCACTTTCTCTTACATCGACTTGAAACGGGATCACTCAATCGAGGATAAGAATGTACAGTGCTTTCGAATCGATTTCAATTTCGAATGAATGAAAAGAATAAACTTTTTATCGCATTATTCCACATATTTAAAAATTCATATAGATCATACAAGTTCTCATTAATCAAATAAACACAATGTTCTATGCAGGATCATTAATTTATTTGTGAGAATAATTAAGGACTGAAAATTTTGTGAAGTGAACAACTACAAGACTTGACCTATTTCGGACTATGTGTAACCTTATCTAAATTTGGGAGAGGAATAGCACAAGCTCACCTTTTTTTTCTCTCCCTATCATTTCGATGATGTAGTTATTGTATGAATCAATAAAAGAATAAAGAATTCCCTCATTGTCCAATAATCCGTTTCTGCTCGGGTTTCCTCAACTAAGGATAAAATTAGGTTGGTTGGTTGACATGATTATTGACAGTAATTGTAGAAATTTGATTGTCAGAGACAACACAATACATTTTTTCCAGAATGAACATGAAATTGAGGCAATGAAGTTAATTCTAGAATTCTATTGAGAGTGGTAACATTCGAATTCGAGATACAAAATACTCCTAATAGCTACTTTATTCAACCTTACTAGCAATTAAAAAGTCACCAATCAGATGAGATACATCAAAATTGATGTATTGTGACAATGAGTGAATGAAATAAAAAGTACCTTGCCGATACCGATACATTACACTTGTTCAATACAAGAATAGTATGTAAAATGTATTTATAGCAAACATCAAGGGAAATAATTTTAGGAATAAATTCAGAATAATTTCACAGTACAGTATGTACTCCAAATTCTCAGTTTTTATTCTTTTAATATTTGAATATCCTCTTGTTAGCAACACTACATTTTACTTAGAAATAAGAAGTAGTTTTAATGTAACAGTCTAATGAAAATGCATCCGTTTTAATGAAATCGTTTCAATTACAATGAATTGATGAGGCTATTGAAACAACCTGATAAAAATGCATCAGTTTCAATGAAATCAATTTAATTATCATGAATTGATGAGGCTATCATGAACAATAATTATTTATTCTTCAATTTTTCAAAATCGCAAACAAATATTGCATGTAAATTGATACGATATTCATGAGAAATCACGCACAAAAACTCTATAGACTGAAGGATGAATACATTTTACCTTAAAGTTTATGGTGATGTGGAAACTCAAACTTGTTCCTTATTTTTCCCATAGAATGGATGGTTCGGACTGTTTCAAGTTTCTTAATATCAAAGCTCTAAAAGTTTCGGAAATGAATTTCGTTACAAGGATTGTCCAAATATTTAGATCATGACCAAATTCAGTAAATCAAAGAATGAACGATTTTGAAACTTCCAATTTGGAAATGTTGGTGAGAAAGTTGAATTTGGATGATGTTTGACAAGATGGCGTCTATCGACAAGTCAATCAGCCAATGAGAGCTCATTGTGGGCGTGGACTGGAGCAGAGAAAGCCAACTCGTTCGTGATTGGTCGATGTTAAATGACGTAGTACCTCTGATGGCCGACGTTGGAAATGACATCAACCTCTACACCTTCCTAATAGTATTTGAGAAAGTATCAATTCAATTTGAAAAATTATAATTTGAGATTTCCTATCTCAAACAAAACCAAAAAATCTGGTGTGGTACACTCACACAACTTTCCTTGCTCATTGAACTGTAAGCCTCATTCTCAAACGAGAATAATTTAGGGGAATAACATAATGACGATTGGCGGCAACATATTTGAAACTACGATCAGACTACTGTA
Source organism: Nilaparvata lugens (assembly GCF_014356525.2). NCBI lineage: Eukaryota > Metazoa > Arthropoda > Insecta > Hemiptera > Delphacidae > Nilaparvata > Nilaparvata lugens. The sequence continues at coordinate 7,140,579 of NC_052507.1, forward strand.
TTATGTGTATAATAATTGTTTTCAGAGTACTTTTTCTTTGTGTAAATAATTATTGTGAAATTCGATGATTTTTTAAAAAGTCGTCTAAACAGCTGTTCTACAGATGAAATATCTTGACTATGACTGTGTTCTTTTTATAATCTGCTCTACCTACCTACCTCATGCACGAGAAGGAGGTTACAAAGTCCATTTCTCAAGGATGGGGTGGACCCCCCATCAGTTTCCCAGGAAAAAGACTCATGCCAGTTGATAGAGCTGATAAATAACTATACAAGGTATGAATTTGAAAAAAATCGTTAGAGCCGTCTTTGAGAAAATCGTGAAAAACATGGTTTTCAGTAACTGTCATTTTTCTCAAGAATATTACGGAGCAACTGCAATTTTCCCAGAAACGAGACTCATGCCAGTTGATAGGGCTTATAAATAGCTATCCATGTTATGAATTTGAAGAAAATCGTTAGAGCCGTATTCGAGAAAACCGTGAAAAACATGTTTTTTTAGTCATTATCCGCCATTTTTCTCAAGAATATTACGGAGCTCCTGAAATTTTCCGAGAAATGAGACACATGCCAGTTGATAGGGCTTATGAATAGCTAGCTATCCATGTTATAGATTTGAAGAAAATCGTTAGAGCCGTTTTCGAGAAAACCGTGAAAAACATGGTTTTTTAGTCAAATATCCGCCATTTTTCTCAAGAATATTACGGAGCTCCTGAAATTTTCCGAGAAATTAGACTCATGCCAGTTGATAGGGCTTATAAATAGCTATCCATGGTATGAATTTGAAGAAAATCGTTAGAGCCGTTCTCGAGAAAAACATGAAAAACATGGTTTTTTAGTAATCATCCGCCATTTTTTCCGACATCTTTCGAATTGAATTTTATTGAATTTCTTATTGTCGGATCCTCATGGTATAAGGAAGGACCTTAAGTTTAAAATTTCAAGTCAATCGGTTAATTAGAAATGGAGTTATCGTGTTCACAGACATACACACATACACACTCACACATACACACACATACACACACACACACACACACACACACACACACACACACACACACACACACCACACACACACACACACTCACACATACACACACACAGACCACACCCAAAATCATGTTTTTGGACTCGGGGGGCCTTGAAACGTATAGAGAACTTGAAATTAGGGTACCTTAATTTTTTTGGAAAGCAATACTTTCCTTTCCTATGGTAATAGGGCAAGGAAAGTAAAAATACTAGTCTCTGAAAATTTCAACCACAACGTTTCGAAAAGTTGGCTTGTGGTGTACAATAATATTTTTTCGAATCGGATGGGAAATTCAAATCCATTTTTCCATCAAGTTGAAAAGAATGCCGCCGCTTTTTTCAAACAAAGCTGGCACTTTTTGAGCTGGATTCAATCCGATAACGGCCTTCATAAACTATTTATTAATTCCGAGCACACTGAAACTCTCGAATATGAAACAGACATTCCAGTATGCCTGGAAATATTGTTAATAAGTCATGAAAGGTTGGCCCATTCTAGAATTTCCATGCACGTGAGGATAAAGTGGGACTATTGGCTTGGAAACTCGGCTTTGTGTTGCTTTTCAACTATTAAATTGGAAAAAGTCTGAGTATTCTCTGAATGCAGCTTTCTACGCTGTGGAATAGGATTGGTGTATAGTGAGTTTTCTGAAACAGTTGGACTCAATTCTATATTTGAATATGATCCCTTGAGAGGCCTACAAGTTAACGAGAATATATGAGACGGTGAGGACACGATTCAAAAGTTATAAACGTCGTGATGGACTTCAGTATCGTCACGTAGTAAAGAACACTCATTGTTTGTTCATTGTTTGTTTTTAAGCTTATTGTTTGTATTCTGTGGTATCATCCTACTTATTTATTGGAAAACAAGAATATGAGGAAGCAACAAATCAAAGATCGATTTTGCTTCCATTGCATCAATAGATTGAAAATACAAAAAAAAATTTGAAATACAACTAGACAAATTAGGAATAAGAACATTGAATGTATTATATTATGCCTATGGACCAATAAAATTATTGATATATTGTATTTTTAAGGGAGTCTTGTGAATGTCCTTTACTATTAAACGAGCAATTTCTGTTTATATGTTTACATGTTTATATGTTTATATATCTGTATGTGACCGGATCCCGAAAACGGCTCTAATGATTCTCACAAAATTTGGAAGTAGTAGGTTTATAATATAAAAATTAGATTGCACTAGATCTCAACCCTGGGATAACTCGCTGAGGAACATTAAAAGGATAAATACGTCCTTATAAAACAGCTGCAAACTTTGTCTTCTCTTGATGATGGAAGTGAGTGAGCGAGTGCATGTGTGTGGAACTGAGACAAAATTATGACTCAGCTGTTGAACTTTTGTAATGATTGAATGAGTACCGGTTGTACAAGAGCCGGTTAAATTATAATCCTGATTAATTCCAGTAGAACGATTCTGATAAGCTATCTTTTTGAAATGGTCTTCTGTGATTCTCTAGATAGAATCAAGTGAAAATTAAATAATGATCAATCAAGCTATGTGTTTCAATTGGGTCAGCTGATTGTTGAAGCTTTGATTGTAATATCAAACTGCTCTCGAGCATATGGGCCAATGAGAATACTAGCATGCTCGTATGGACTATAGTTACTATATAAAGATAATGGAATTTATAATTTTTATAGTAAATGAAGTATGGACCATTTCGGTATAAACGTGGATTAATCTGCTATTGGTTCAAACCGGGAATCTAACATAAAGGTGCCTACAGATATACGCGCTACAAGCACGCTCCAATCATGAACGTTACGATCGATGTTACGCGAGAGATTCGCAAGAGGTTCGCAATATGTTCGCAAGATGATCGCGCGCTTGTCTTATTGTTGACTTCAGTATGCTACAACAGTAAATTAACCGCACAAATGTGAAATGTTCAACCCAGCTGATCGGGTGACAAAGCAGGACCTCCTAGGTATTTAGGAGGTCCTGGACAAAGCTAAATAATAATACTATTTAGAGCGTACGTCTGTCTGTACGCAACGTATGCTTCCTCAGCTCCGTGTGAAACACAGAGAAGATAGAGATATTCCTCATAGTAGAAGATATTCCTTCTACTATGTGATGTGAACCTAGTTTATGATTAAAATTAGATTGTCCATATTGCCATTGAACTGTCCAGATGTCTTCTGAAACTGAATTTGCTGTGATTCATCTAAAATGGAATTTGGAATCCTACAGAACAGCAAAATCCTCGACATTTCATCCTCTTTAAAATGTTTTATCCTCTGCTGGTTCTTCGTACATATACCCCAATACCTTGCAGTAGGATTTCATGCTATAATGTTCCCCTCCTCAGATAGTTTATAGTTTCCTTTGTGAAGCATTAAATCCTTCCTAGTCCCCCAAATCCAACAAGTCATTTTCAGACAAAGGTGAAAGCAATCACTTTTGTCCCAGTGCACAAACCATGAATCTCAGACTTGTTTCATGAAGTCATAGCGGGATTCACTCAAAACTGTCAGCATCTCTTATTGATAAAACACAAAAATGCTACCCATTTAACAAATTCGTTATAATGGCAGTATTTGATTAGCATTGGTGTTGCTATCCTTGTCTATCATCCTTATCCTTGTCTATCATCCTTGCATCACCTTCGTATCAACATTGTATCATCTTCGTAGCATCATTGCGTCATCTTTGTATCATCTTTGTATCATCTTCGTATCATTATCTGTGTCATCTTTGTATCATCTTCGTATCACCTCCGTATCATATTTGTACCAACTTTGTATCATCTTCCTGTAAAGTCCACTTTATATCATCTTCCTATAGTTAAGATGACAGTATTTAATTGACAATGGTGTTGCAATCCTTGTCTATAATCTTACATCATCTTCGTATCATCTTTTTATCACCTCCGTATCATTTTCGTATCATCTTTCTATGGTGAGGTCCACGTTATAAAGGTAGTACTTGTTTAACATTAGTGTTGCTATCCTTGTCTATAATCCTTGTATCATCTCCGTATCATCTCCGTATCATCTTCGTATCATCTCCGTATCATCTTCGTATATTCCCGTATCATCTTCGTATCATCTCCGTATCATCTTCGTATCATCTCCGTATCATTATCTGTGTCATCTTTGTATCATCTTCGTATCACCTCCGTATCATATTTGTACCAACTTTGTATCATCTCCCTGTAAAGTCCACTTTATATCATCTTCTATAGTTAAGATGACAGTATTTAATTGACAATGGTGTTGCAATCCTTGTCTATAATCTTACATCATCTTTTATCACCTCCGTATCATTTTCGTATCATCTTTCTATGGTGAGGTCCACGTTATAAAGGTAGTACTTGTTTAACATTAGTGTTGCTATCCTTGTCTATCATCCTTGCATCACCTTCGTATCAACATTGTATCATCTTCGTAGCATCATTGCGTCATCTTTGTATCATCTTTGTGTCATCTTTGTATCATCTTCGTATCATTATCTGTGTCATCTTTGTATCATCTTCGTATCACCTCCGTATCATATTTGTACCAACTTTGTATCATCTCCCTGTAAAGTCCACTTTATATCATCTTCCTATAGTTAAGATGACAGTATTTAATTGACAATGGTGTTGCAATCCTTGTCTATAATCTTACATCATCTTTTTATCATCTCCGTATCATCTTCGTATCATCTCCGTATCATCTTCGTATATTCTCCGTATCATCTTCGTATCATCTCCGTATCATCTCCGTATCATAAGTATCATGAGTGTATGAGAGGTAAAAATAAAGGCAGCTATTCTATTCCATTCTATTCTATCATCTCCGTATCATCTTCGTATCATCTCCGTTTCATCTCCTTATCATCCTTGTATCATCTTTGTATCATCTTCCTATAGTGAGGTCCACGTTATAATAACAGTATTTTATTAACATTGGTTTTGCTATCCTTGTCTATCATTCAACAAAGCAGATAGCGCTGTCCTTTCCCACCCCCACAACGTTGCCAGATACACCGGTATCAGTCATTCACTATAGAAGGCAGTGGCAAGGCAGAGAATTTACAACGCTGTTCTCCCATCGTTCTCCACTGTCATTATAACGTAGACGTCGTAGACTGTAGTGAAAACGATCGGTCGCAAGCCATTCGCCGGCGAGAAAGCACAACCAATCTAATTGCTTTCCCAGCTTTTGTTACACAGAGGCAACAGCGTCACGACCGACAAAATCTCTTCGTCGTTTATCTTCAAATAGTTTCCGTTTCAAAGACATAGTGCTACCAATCCCCTTCCCTTAACCCCCTGCAACCCCCTTTGGATTGTTCAAACTCTGCCTCAAATAATATGAGAAACAGGTTGGAATCTTTGGCGTGGTGTCTCTGATGTTCAGCCTATACTTGCTGTTGATATTGGAAACAATTCGTTTGATATTTGAAACGATTCAGTGATCATGGATCAAAGATTCGTCTAAAGCCTGCTGTTGCATTACATGTTTCGTATAAATACCTTTGTATATTTTTGGTTATTAGTGATTGTATTATTCTCATTATAAATATTATTGATGTACTGACATAGCCTAGTGTATTTTGTGACTGAAATGAAATAATTGTATCATCCTCTTCCTCTTGGAGGATTGTAAAACAAAGGTAGATGAATTTCGTATCTTCTCGAAATTGTTTTAAAGTACATTGAATATTCAACTAAATTGATACCATGTTGATATTTCATAAATGTTTTCATCTGAAATTTATTTTAAAAAATGGGAATTCAATTTCCTATAAGACTACTTAATCTCTATAAAACAGGCCATCATATAATTTTCTTATAATCTAACTCATTTCAATCTGTCACCATTGATTGAATGCTGGAAGCATTGATAACATTCTAAAGGAATACTGACACTTGATAGTAATTTCACTAAAAGCTAACTCATTTCAATCTGTCACCATTGATTGAATGCTGGAAGCATTGATAACATTCTAAAGGAATACTGACACTTGATAGTAATTTCACTAAAAGCTAACTCATTTCAATCTGTCACCATTGATTGAATGCTGGAAGCATTGATATGATAACATTATAAAGGAATACTGACACTTGATAGTAATTCACTAAAAGCTAACTCATTCAATCTGTCACCATTGATTGAATGCTGGAAGCATGATAACATTATAAAGGATACTGACACTTGATAGTAATTTCACTAAAAGCTAACTCATTCAATCTGTCACCATTGATTGAATGCTGGAAGCATTGATAACATTCTAAAGGAATACTGACACTTGATAGTAATTTCACTAAAAGCTAACTCATTTCAATCTGTCACCATTGATGAATGCTGGAAGCATTGATAACATTAAAGGAATACTGACACTTGATAGTATTTCACTAAAAGCTAACTCATTCAATCTGTCACCATTGATTGAATGCTGGAAGCATTGATATAATTCTAAAGGAATACTGACACTTGATAGTGATTTCACTAAAAGCTAACTCATTTCAATCTGTCACCATTGATTGAATGCTGGAAGCATTGATATAATTCTAAAGGAATACTGACACTTGATAGTGATTTCACTAAAAGCTAACTCATTTCAATCTGTCACCATTGATTGAATGCTGGAAGCATTGATAAATTATAAAGGAATACTGACACTTGATAGTAATTTCACTAAAAGCTAACTCATTCAATCTGTCACCATTGATTGAATGCTGGAAGCATTGATATAATTCTAAAGGAATACTGACACTTGATAGTAATTTCACTAAAAGCTAACTCATTTCAATCTGTCACCATTGATTGAATGCTGGAAGCATTGATATAATTCTAAAGGAATACTGACACTTGATAGTAATTTCACTAAAAGCTAACTCATTTCAATCTGTCACCATTGATTGAATGCTGGAAGCATTGATAACATTATAAAGAATACTGACACTTGATAGTGATTTCACTAAAAGCTAACTCATTCAATCTGTCACCATTGATTGAATGCTGGAAGCATTGATAACATTATAAAGGAATACTGACACTTGATAGTAATTTCACTAAAAGCTAACTCATTTCAATCTGTCACCATTGATTGAATGCTGGAAGCATTGATAACATTATAAAGAATACTGACACTTGATAGTAATTCACTAAAAGCTAACTCATTCAATCTGTCACCATTGATTGAATGCTGGAAGCATTGATATACTTCTAAAGGAATACTGACACTTGATAGTAATTCACTAAAAGCTAACTCATTTCAATCTGTCACCATTGATTGAATGCTGGAAGCATTGATATAATTCTAAAGGAATACTGACACTTGATAGTAATTTCACTAAAAGCTAACTCATTTCAATCTGTCACCATTGATTGAATGCTGGAAGCATTGATATAATTCTAAAGGAATACTGACACTTGATAGTAATTTCACTAAAAGCTAACTCATTTCAATCTGTCACCATTGATTGAATGCTGGAAGCATTGATAACATTATAAAGGAATACTGACACTTGATAGTAATTTCACTAAAAGCTAACTCATTTCAATCTGTCACCATTGATTGAATGCTGGAAGCATTGATATAATTCTAAAGGAATACTGACACTTGATAGTGATTTCACTAAAAGCCAATTTACTCCGATCTGTCACCATTGATTGAATTGAAAGCAATAAAATTACCAATAAGGTTTGCTGATAGTTTGAGTGAATCTCCGTACAGTGTTGTTCACAAGACATTCGGCTCAAAATCACATGATAGTGCTATTAGAGCGCCCATTTAAGCTTCGTTTAAAGCTTTGGTTAAAGCTTGATTCGAGTCACTATCAGTTGGGTGTCGGATGTTGAGCCATTAAAACACCCTGCGGTGAGTCGGAGCCACTAATCTCCTCTGTAGACAATGACCTCATCTGACCACAACCCCAACACAAACAATTCGCGGCATTTTGTCGATGTAGACCTAAATCCGCAAAACTTTGGTTTGGATACTTCATGAATGGATAATTTGGTTGGAGAGCTGAGTAGATTGTAGGTGGAAGTGGGTTCATTAACATCAGGACTAAATTCCAGAGGCAAGAAAAAATATTTGTTGAAGATAACACTGTCATTTTGTAACTATAGATTTGATTCAGTAGAATTAGGACTGGTTTCCGAGCTCGGGATTTGGTTAGGTTCTAGACTTTAAACAGCTGGAGTCAGGAAATTGGCTTTCCGAAACGGGGCGTAGTCGTAGTCATTGTCATAATCACGTTTGAATTGAATTTCAAAAAACTAGAGAATTGGACACAAAATAAAATAAAGAGAAAAAATAGTGTAAAGTTTTAGCTATTTTCAATTATCTAGGAATGTTTGATTTCGTCAAGGAAAAACGTTTCCAATTATTATAGAAATGAGAAAATGAAAACTAATGTCATAAAAACTGCGACTACGCCCCGTTTTGTATAGCCAATTTTCTGACTCCAGCTGTCTACTGTCTATAGAACTTATAGTCTGTGTAAAGATAAGTTGGGACTTGGCCCTCCATCTGAAAAAACTATAAGGTTGCCAGTTCGTGTAAAATTGCAACTTTCTCAAATTTCCAATTTAGAATATGATGTAGAATATCATCCCCGATATCCTAGTAGAGTTAAAAAAAATTCAGGGTTGAAGGATTAGAGGAAATTTAACTTTTATGATAAAAATTGGAAACTTCGTGAAGATTTGTTTTTCTTTTTAATATCACTTCTCTCAGAATCATTGAGCGTCGTAATGCGTGGAAATTTCATATAGAATGAACGTGGAGAATGTCCCCTTCTATTGGGTATCTGGATCATTTTTATTCGACCTATAGTTATTTTAAATTGATGATTAGGTTCTTCAATGTCGAGACATTTTGAGCAGAATACATGAAATTTTCGACATGCTGGAAACCTTTTTGTTTCGAAAGATAGGTGGGTGGTGAAAGCGAGAAAGTTCTCAGAAATAATTGAAATTATTGTTCCTATGAGAATTCAGTTCAAATTTTTTTTTTTGATGCTCCAAGAAATCCAATATCAATACTAAGGAAAAAACCTATTTTGATTCAATCTCCGTACAGTGTTGTTCACAAGACATTCGGCTCAAAATCACATGATAGTGCTATTAGAGCGCCCATTTAAGCTTCGTTTAAAGCTTTGGTTAAAGCTTGATTCGAGTCACTATCAGTTGGGTGTCGGATGTTGAGCCATTAAAACACCCTGCGGTGAGTCGGAGCCACTAATCTCCTCTGTAGACAATGACCTCATCTGACCACAACCCCAACACAAACAATTCGCGGCATTTTGTCGATGTAGACCTAAATCCGCAAAACTTTGGTTTGGATACTTCATGAATGGATAATTTGGTTGGAGAGCTGAGTAGATTGTAGGTGGAAGTGGGTTCATTAACATCAGGACTAAATTCCAGAGGCAAGAAAAAATATTTGTTGAAGATAACACTGTCATTTTGTAACTATAGATTTGATTCAGTAGAATTAGGACTGGTTTCCGAGCTCGGGATTTGGTTAGGTTCTAGACTTTAAACAGCTGGAGTCAGGAAATTGGCTTTCCGAAACGGGGCGTAGTCGTAGTCATTGTCATAATCACGTTTGAATTGAATTTCAAAAAACTAGAGAATTGGACACAAAATAAAATAAAGAGAAAAAATAGTGTAAAGTTTTAGCTATTTTCAATTATCTAGGAATGTTTGATTTCGTCAAGGAAAAACGTTTCCAATTATTATAGAAATGAGAAAATGAAAACTAATGTCATAAAAACTGCGACTACGCCCCGTTTTGTATAGCCAATTTTCTGACTCCAGCTGTCTACTGTCTATAGAACTTATAGTCTGTGTAAAGATAAGTTGGGACTTGGCCCTCCATCTGAAAAAACTATAAGGTTGCCAGTTCGTGTAAAATTGCAACTTTCTCAAATTTCCAATTTAGAATATGATGTAGAATATCATCCCCGATATCCTAGTAGAGTTAAAAAAAATTCAGGGTTGAAGGATTAGAGGAAATTTAACTTTTATGATAAAAATTGGAAACTTCGTGAAGATTTGTTTTTCTTTTTAATATCACTTCTCTCAGAATCATTGAGCGTCGTAATGCGTGGAAATTTCATATAGAATGAACGTGGAGAATGTCCCCTTTCTATTGGGTATCTGGATCATTTTTATTCGACCTATAGTTATTTTTAAATTGATGATTAGGTTCTTCAATGTCGAGACATTTTGAGCAGAATACATGAAATTTTCGACATGCTGGAAACCTTTTTGTTTCGAAAGATAGGTGGGTGGTGAAAGCGAGAAAGTTTCTCAGAAATAATTGAAATTATTGTTCCTATGAGAATTCAGTTCAAATTTTTTTTTTTGATGCTCCAAGAAATCCAATATCAATTACTAAGGGAAAAAACCTATTTTGATTCAATCTTTATCTGATTCCCACATCAGCCTACTTTACTAAAAAATCAGAAGTAAGATGCTTGTTTTTCAATCATTAGAATATATTAGTTTCCTCCAACTGTTTCTGAGATTCAGACCGAACGTTGAAATGGATGATGATTGTACATTATTGTCAAGTTTCTCATTAGAAGATAGGCAGAATCACCTAATGAGTCTTCCTATTCTGGAGCCTCGATTTGCACGTTTATCTGGTCGATCTTGCCGAATTCAGTGGTCCCGGGTTCCTCGGATTACCGCTGCTTTCAGCAACTTTGCAAATTCCATTCGGTACACAGGTTTTACACACAGACTTCGAATGGCTTATTAATGCAAATGTTTAAAAGTTTTCGGGCAGATGGTTACCCCAACAATTTCGCCATCGCAACGGTTCAATATGGCCACAAAGTTTTTTATGTCATATCAGCTTAATAGAAAGACCTCCAGAATACAGATTCTTCCAAATTAAAAATACGCCCGGGATACCCTACAAGCACCAGGTGTTTTTTAGACTCAAGACTTGAGACTGAAGTCTATACTTCCGGTTTAAATAATTGTCGTTCATGAATCTTTTCATTATATTCTGATAACATTCAATGATTTATCAATTTCGTGTCAGTTTTCCAATAAAGGGCTTCAATTAACAGGTGCACAATGAGCTACTCTGGCTCATAGAAAGTAATGCAGTACTGTCTGTACTCATACTACAGAAAATTAAAATAGATACATATTTAATTAACATCGAATTAGAAACACTTTCAAAGTGGACAAACTTACTTTTTAGCAGTGACGACATTTCGACCTGTTGTGACCTATTGTCTTCAGACACACGAACCGTAACCGTCACAGGCATTTTGTGATCCGATGAGTAGGCCTATTACTGTGTGATGAAGACCTTACCTACAAATATATAATAATTATGATAAGTTAATGGATAAAGATATAATTTCTCAGTACCCTTTTTCTTCAAAACTTTTCATATAAAATACAACTAGTTTCGGCTCCATGCCATTTTCATGTTTTTTCAAATTAACTTTTATTTCAAGTGAAAAAATATCTTAAAATAATCTTCTTCAAGTAGTCCTATTGAAATACTTTATTTGAATCTATGATCAGATATATTAGCAAACCTTTGACTGTGTAATGGTGCACTACTTGTGAATCTGATCATAGTGGAAGACTGTTTCCCAGCTTGGTCAGAGTACACTAATCTAACAAACCATTTGATTCAACTAGTTTAATAATAAACTATTTTTAAACTATAGGAAGTGTGCAGTGAACTCCAGAATCGGCGGATCATGCCAGCAGCATAACATCAATATTAATGAAATTAGGTTGATAGAAAAGTCGAGATTTGATAGAGCCAGATAAATCAAAATTATATTCATTATGGAAAATAAAAAATTTGGTGTGGCGCACTCACACAACTTTCCTTTCTCATTGAACTGTAAGCCCCATTCTTAAAGGAGAATAATTCAAGGGGAATAACATAATGACGATTGGCAGCAGCATATTAAATGTTTATATGTTGCGCATTTACGGCGAAATGCGGTAATAGATTTTCATGGAATTTGACAGGTATGTTCCTTTTTTAATTGCGCGTCGACGTATATACAAGGTTTTTGGCAATTTTGCAGTTCAATATTATCCTTGAACGGGAAAGGGAGCCTCCTTCATACGCCAATACTAGAGTAGAAATCAGACTAGAATTATTTATCATAAATCAGCTGACAAGTGATTACACAGATGTGTGGAGAAGCCAGTCTATTACTGTATTTCCATATTGAGGTCTTTAGTTTCAATCAGGTACTTGTGGATGAGATACTGCGTGAAGTCTACTGTTCACAGAACTACTAGTATATTATTTGAATGAATCACAAATAAGAGAGAAGATTGTTAGAACGTTAGAAAACCCAATCATCATTATCTTTATTTTTCATTTGTGATAGGAGTCAATTAATTATAAAAACTTCATACTAGTAGTTCTGTGAACAGTAGACCTCACGCAGTATTCTCATCCACAAGTACCTGATTGAAACTTTATACCTTATGGAAATACAGCAATAGACTGGCTTCTCCACACATCTGTGTAATCACTTGTCAGCTGATTTATGATGAATAGTCCGATTTTTACTCTCATATTGGCGTATGAAGGAGGCTCATTTTCCCTTTTCTATTATTATCCTTGAAATGCAAAATTTTCAAAAACCTTGTATATACGTCGACGCGCAATTAAAAAAGGAACATACCTGTCAAATTTCATGAAAATCTATTACCGCGTTTCGCCGTAAATGCGCAACATATAAACATTTAAACATTAAGAGAAATGCCAAACCGTTGACTTGAATCTTAGACCTCACTTCGCTCGGTCAATCAAATGCGAGTCGGAACAGGGAAATATGTCAAATCCTTGAAGACAAGATGAAGAAGAAGAAGAAGAAGAAGAAGAAGAAGAAGAAGAAGAAGAAGATGGATTCCACTTCTACAATGACGTAATAGCACCAGCCAATAAGAGTGAGATGTGGGCGGGACTTACTAGGCACTGAATGTTTACCAGAGTGTACTCGCACGTGATTGGCCGACGTTGAGTATCGTGGAAGACGACGTTTAGATAAGATTAAGGTAAGAAAAGGAATGTTTTTATTACTTTAAAGCACATTAACATGAAAATTGAAGCGACAATAATGAAAATAACATGATGAAAAATTGATACAGACATAAAAAATAACATCGAATTACACATAAAAGGGAGCATCAGTCCCTTTAATTAATATACAGTAATTTGGTATCCAAGAATATAATTTGATTAGGACCAGGGGGCTGTTTGACAAAAATACAGTAGGTTACAAGTCTTGTTGCCAACCATGGTTTTGGAGAACAGCTGATTACAAGCGTTTCACAAAAGCAGAATTGTAAACTTGTAGTTACAATGAATTTCTACATGTTTACAAGTAATTTGCTTGTTACGAACAAGTGTTTCACAAAGATTTTCATTGAAGCCAACGATTTTTGTCAAAATTACTTGTTCGTAACTATGAAATTTCTACCGATGTGGAAAGGAAAAATCTGCCAACGCGGTTTTACTAGCCATTCAGCTAGCCTGAATCTGATGGTTTATTTTTCACAATCATCCATTCAGTTGTCTGATAGGATTAGCAGCACACATACAGCAATCCATCTCCATGAATTAGTACTCTAACTCGATTCTTTCACTGGAAAAACCCGTATTACAGCTAGCTGAAACATTAAAATAGTGCGAGCTCTTGTAGGCTACATGTTGTATTTTTTCACTACCACCCTGAAGGGTATTGCACTTTTTGCATATGGTCTAATTTACAGCACAGGGTTGGTCATGGCTTGTTTCATTCTGTAGAACCGGACTATGAATGAGATGAGAGATGGAGAGATTAGAGTAGAAAGGGATTAGAGTAGAGAGAGAGAGAGAGAGAGAGAGAGAGAGAGAGAGAGAGAGAGAGAGAGAGAGAGAGAGAGAGAGTGAGGGAGGGGAGAGGGCGAAAAAGAGAGGAAGTGAGAGAGTGATTGATTCATCGCCTTCATGAAGTCCTCTCTGCCACACAATCATGAGAATGAGAGTAAAAGAGGAAGAGAGAATGAGTAAGAATGAGATAGGAATAGAGAAAGGAAGCGGAAGAGAGATTGATTGGTTGATTGAGAGATTTTTCACATGCCAGGTATTGGAAAACCTATTGAATTTGTAAAGATTAAAATTGGAAAAAAATCAAATTGAGAATATTATCCTAAATATACAAGAGAAATAATAATAAGCAAACAAAGTTACAAATAAATGGAAAATTATCAACGTAAGACAAGAAAGAAGAACTCCATTATAATTGGAAAATATTGAAGATATATTTACGATGATAAATGAAGAACAAGTGTCGCAAAATAATGATGATAATGAAAAGAGAGAGAGAGTGAGAGTGTAAGACTAAGAGAGGATGAGTGACTGAGTGACTGAGTGAGTGAGGGTGAGGGAGAAGAAAAGAGAGAAGAGATTCATATTTAGATTCAGATTCCTTTATTCATGTGTTTAACATTACAAAATTCAAGTTACGTTCTAGCGTAAAAAATAAATACCAGTATCAGTAAAATAACATGGTGAATCATATTAAACTAAAGAGTTCTACAATAATATTGAGCAAGAAAAATGATGAAATATACGAAAGTTAAGGTACTACTGTAATTTTTTCACATGAAACGGTTAAGTTTGCACCTTAATTAAGAAGTCAATTCTCAGAGAGGGTATCGAGGAAACCCTCCCCTTCAGCACTTAACCGTAAAGAGAGAGATAGAGTGTGAGAGAGGAAGGAAGAGTAAGACTGAAATAGGAATAGAGAAAGGGAAGGAAGAGATTACTTGGTTGATTGATTGATTTTTCATATGGGAGGTCTTGAAAAACCTATTGAATTTGTGAAGATTACAATTTGACAATTGCGAAATTGAAAAAAAAAATTAAAAAAATTAAAAATATTCTTGGTCATCTCATAGAATATGACAATCTTAGTCAATCTTAATTTATCTCTGAGAAACAATCTTATTCATATAAGAGTTTCTCTGATCATCTTAGACTAAGGAGACTAACTAAAAATAAGAAGGTTCACCTTGAAGCAGATTCACCTGGAATGTTTACCTTGAAGTGTTTGAATTCAATGTTATTCAATGAATTCAGTGTTGAATTAATAGTGGAAAATTATGGATTCAAAAGATGAAAGGTACAGTATTCAATACACTTTCATATTATTACGTATGAGAGACTCTGGAAACTGGGCCCGAGCATAATAGTATTCTCATTGGCCCATATGCTCAAGAGCAGTTTGATATTACAATAAAAGTTTCAACAATCAGCTGACCCAATTGAAACACTTTGTGCCGGTTGCACAAAAGCCGGTTCAATTTAAACCGTGATTAAATCCACGAGAACCAATCAGAGAGGGCCTCTTTGAAAAGACGGCTCCTTTGATTGGTTCTCATGGATAAATTAATCAAGGTTAAAATTTAACCGGCTTTTGTGCAACCGGCACTGAGTTTATAAGATAAGTCAGGTCAAAAAAATAGAATTCATTATGATATACAGTGATATAATAACTACAAATATTATACACCAGGTTTCACCAGAAATGAGTTCCTTCGATGGAGCAGATACAACCACTTGTCAATTGTAAATTTAGTATACTAAACTCCAAAATCACTTCTCAAATTTGTCAAAAAAATGTCAGTGTTTCTCTCCAACTCCTCAGCGTTTTTGAAAACTAATTGATAGAGAATGCTCTAATTATCTATACAGTTTGATAATTATTTGAGTTTGGGTGGTAGAGAGGACTTTAAAGTCTTAACTCCGCCTAATAAAGAATTTTTTCATTTTCATTTTCATTTTTCATTATTTACACAGTTTGACGAAACTGTCAAGTTTCGTCAAAACGTAAATAATTTCAGTTTTCGAACAACTGAATCGACTTTGAACAGTCTGCTAATTATTTGAGTTTGGCTGATAGAGAGGACTTTAAAGTCTTAACTCCGCCTAATAATGAATTTTTCCATTTTTCATTATTTATACAGTTTGAGGAAACTGTGAAGTTTCGTCAAAACGTAAATAATTTCAGTTTTCGAAAAACTGGGTCGACTTTCAATACGAAGTCTGTGAGAAATTACTTCAATAGTTCATCAATCATGGAAAATGAATGAATGAATAAGACACAAGTTTATCTACACATGATGTGTCAAAAAGTGGAATAATTCCAGTTTTCTAACAACTGGACAGACTTTCAATTCAAAGGCTGTGAAAGATTGACTCCAACAATATTCATCAATCATGCGAAGTGAATGAATGAATTGCACGAGTAGGAGTTGTTTTCAGTCATGAGTTGTTCGATAAATGACAGACCTGGCTAACAGCCTGCAAAGTTTGGTTAATGCTGCTCTCAGGAAATAAAGGTGAGGACCCATGAGCACTATGCTAAAAAAATTGTAGACTATTGGAATTTTATCTGGCATCCGTATACCATACATCACACGTGAATTATCCCTGCTCAAGCCTATCTGGCGTATTTATGAAATAAGCCAGATAGGCTTGAGCAGGGATAATTCACGTGTGATGTATGGTATACGGATGCCAGATAAAAATTCCAATAGTCTAGAATTTTTTTAGCATAGTGCTCATGGGTCCCCACCTTTATTTCCTGAGAGCAGCATTAGCCAAACTTTGGCAGGCTGTTAGCCAGGTCTGTCATTTATCGAACAACTCATGACTGAAAACAACTCCTACTCGTGCAATTCATTCATTCACTTCGCATGATTGATGAATATTGTTGGAGTCAATCTTTCACAGCCTTTGAATTGAAAGTCTGTCCAGTTGTTAGAAAACTGAAATTATTCCACTTTTTGACACATCATGTGTAGATAAACTTGTGTCTCATTCATTCATTCATTTTCCATGATTGATGAACTATTGAAGTAATTTCTCACAGACTTCGTATTGAAAGTCGACCCAGTTCGAAAACTGAAATTATTTACGTTTTGACGAAACTTCACAGTTTCCTCAAACTGTATAAATAATGTAAATGATGAAAAAATTCTTTATTAGGCGGAGTTAAGACTTTAAAGTCCTCTCTATCAGCCAAACTCAAATAATTAGCAGACTGTTCAAAGTCGATTCAGTTGTTCGAAAACTGAAATTATTTACGTTTTGACGAAACTTGACAGTTTCGTCAAACTGTGTAAATAATGAAAAATGAAAATGAAAATATTCTTTATTAGGCGGAGTTAAGACTTTAAAGTCCTCTCTACCACCCAAACTCAAATAATTATCAAACTGTATAGATAATTAGAGCATTCTCTATCAATTAGTTTTCAAAAACGCTGAGGAGTTGGAGAGAAACACTGAAATTTTTTTGACAAATTTGAGAAGTGATTTTGGAGTTTAGTAGACTAAATTTACAATTGACAAGTGGTTGTATCTGCTCCATCGAAGGAACTCATTTCTGGTGAAACCTGGTGTATAATATTTGTAGTTATTATATCACTGTATATCATAATGAATTCTATTTTTTTGACCTGACTTATCTTATAAACTCAGTGCCGGTTGCACAAAAGCCGGTTATATTTTAACCTTGATTAATTTATTTCATGAGAACCAATCAAAGGAGCCGTCTATTCAAAGAGGCCCTCTCTGATTGGTTCCGTGGATTTAATCACGGTTTAAATTGAACCGGCTTTTGTGCAACCGGCACAAAGTGTTTCAATTGGGTCAGCTGATTGTTGAAACTTTTATTGTAATATCAAACTGCTCTTGAGCATATGGGCCAATGAGAATACTATTATGCTCGGGCCCAGTTTCCAGAGTCTCTCATACGTAATAATATGAGAGTGTATTGAATACTGTACCTTTCATCTTTTGAATCCATAATTTTCCACTATTAATTCAACACTGAATTCATTGAATAACATTGAATTCAAACACTTCAAGGTAAACATTCCAGGTGAATCTGCTTCAAGGTGAACCTTCTTATTTTTAGTTAGTCTCCTTAGTCTAAGATGACCAGAGAAAACTCTTATATGAATAAGATTGTTTCTTAGAGATAAATTAAGATTGACTAAGATTGTCATATTCTATGAGATGACCAAGAACATGTCTAACGTCGTCTCTGCTAAAAAGTGTTTTCATTTCAAAAGTATTTTCAATTCAAAGTATTTTTCCAGTTATCAGTGATGATTTAGTGAAATATGTACACTCAATTATGTTTCCAACTCCAAATTTTTTATATTTATTTTTGACCTTATATTGGACAGGAATTATCAAGTGATAAACATAACAAACATATTTTTTGATTATTTCTATCAAAATTTGGGGAAGGAACCGTTTTGGGCTTGAAGCCAGTTGTCCCTTCTCAATCATTCATAGTGAGTTTAGAATTTTATTGTATCAATAAAAAATAAAAATGAATGTTCATTTTCCAAAAACTACTACATAAATTACAGAAAATATTAGATAAATTACAATTACATACAATAGTTAGTTACGAGAAATGTCTCCTCTAATAATGTGTCTTATTTTTAGACCGAAATCCTCCACTATGGCGTACCATGTTCTAGGGTAGATTAATATTGAATGGAGTGGGTTATACAATGAATGTATAGATAAATGAATCAATATCATAAACCAATTAATGTTACTCATACCGATTATGAAAATATTTGAACTGTGAGGGCGAAAATTAACGCAACGGAAATATTATGAACTGAATTGACATAGTCTTCCAATTTCAAGTATAAAGATTTCGAATGGAATACATTTACATCTTGGGAAATCACAAACTCAGAATATTACTGATAAAATTCAAAGTTTTCAAATTGTGAAGTTGATGTGTCCACAAGGACCTAACAGTTTTGCAAGTAGCTGACGAGGAATAAATATATTATAGAACTTCGAATTGAAGTGCAATGGGGATCTTAATTAAGAGGACTTGAACCACTTAGAAAAGTCCTCCCAAGTTATCTAACTTTGCACTTAGCCTAAGCTCAGTACTTACTTAAGTACTCACACTAACGATATCATGAAACCACTATCGTTAGCCTATTTCCACTTGGAGGGATTCAGAATTCCTAAGAATCTGATCATTGTAGTTTACGATAAATTGAATAGTTTGTAATAAATTTCCACAACGTCTAAAGCTGTGTACACACTGAAAATATGTTCTACATACATGTTCGGCAAATATGTTTCTTGAAGAGCTCAGGGACAAACATTTTAAAAAGTTTGTACAATCATTGTTTGTCAAAAAAAATACTGTTTTTCCAAACATTTTCAGTGTTCACAGCTGTAAAAAAGCTGTGAAACATAAAACCTGTTCTTCCCACTTACAAATATTTTGTTTGGTGACGCAGCCACACTGTCCACGGGCAAACATTGTTTGTCAAACATAATAAAATTTGCCCAAACTTTTTCAACAAAAATGTTTGTCGAACATTTGTTCAGTGTGGACACGGCTTAAGAATCAAATCATACTAATTTACAATATCAATTATAGCTGAAAATATTATCAATTTATAATTTCTATAGAGAGTTCAATGTGGGAATGTTAGTGCAGAAAGACAGAGCAGCGTTGCCGATTCTCTGCCTTGTCACTGCCTACTAATATAGCTGATATCAGTATATCTGATGGAATATTAAAAACTGTATCATTCATTCAAGAATGATAAATTATATTCCATTCTCTAAGAAAATATATTTATCACCATCCAATAACGAATTTTCATAATTTTAGATTTTAATATCCGGGCACCGAGCTTCACTCGTTATTTATCTATTGATAAACAGAGCACAACTCTTCAAAATGATTGGGGAAGGTCTAACAGGCACATCCCAAAACTATCTCTCCCCCGAATTTAGATTTATACACTATGAATGGTCCAGAAAGTAGGTTATGTTCCATACACTCTTCAATTCAGGTCCAATTTTCAGTCCAAATATTTGGAAACACAAAAGTTCTAATTTAAATTGTTTACAAACAAAATAACACTCACTAATCACTTAAAACTGTAAAATGATGATTAACTTTGAATATTATGATATACCATGTCATGTCAACAAATCAGATTATTTTATTTCTACATTGTTGAAGCACGATCTGGCGACGTTGCAGATGTAGATAAAGATTGCACTATCTGTTCTATCGAATGATAGACAAGGATAGCAACACCATTGTTAATCAAATACTGCCATTATAACATGGACCTAACTATAGGATTTGAATTAGGATTAACTATAGATTAGAAAAACCTATAGGATTTATGTGTCCTAGTTGATAAAATTGATTTTTCATTAAAATGTTAAGCCATTAAATTTAATTCATTGTCCCATCCATATTTCTAGCTTCACTTGATTAGTTTCAATTTCCAAGATCTTGCGCGATTAGAACAGAAAATGCAATAGTCTGATCTAGATAGAATATGTCAGAGGAGAATCAGAAAAATTCTTCAGCACAATGCTGCAGCTGCTAAAACTGCTCGCTTCAATGGATAGCAAGCTACATCAAGGAAAAAATTTTATTCCTCAGATACTATTATTTCAAAAATAGATCCAGTTGAGAGCGTCAATCGCATTATTTCCAGAGAGTAATAGACACTCTCTATAGAGCTAGTATTACTCACATTTTTCAAATACTCCCAATGAAGTTATAAAATACTTTTTTTCCCAGAGAATAATACGGTACGGTACGGTTTCTATAGAACTAGTGTTACTCACATTTTTCAAACGCAACCGATGAAGCTTTTGAACCGATATATCATGAATCGTTTTATATAGATTTCGAGTAACTGATATATGAACGAACGTAGCGAGGAAATTAATAACCTGTTTCTCTTTATTTCTCAGTGAAGCGGAAACAATTTGTCGACTTGTAAGTTGACGGTGAATTTCTATATAACTAGTATTACTCACATTTTTCAAACACAACCGATGAAGCTATAGAACCGATATATCATGAATCGTTTTATATAGATCTCGAGTAACTGATGTATGAACGAACGTAGCGAGGAAATTAATAACGTGTTTCTCTTTATTTCTCAGTGAAGCGGAAACAATTTGTCGACTTGTAAGTTGACGGTGAATTTTCTTCTCGAAAAATACTGCCACGCTGAACCATAAATACTGGAGGGCAGTGGATTCGCTCGTGGAATTGATATCATAAATCATATCACACTGAGTTCTTGTGATAATAGCTCATGTCACTTCGTGGAGTGTCCCGAGAGTCGAGGAGATATCTAACATGTCTCCAACATTTGCAAAAGAAATGGAAAAGATGGTAATATTTGGGCGAGAAAAAAGGGAAAACGTTTGTTGAGACATGAGAGAGTGAATATAGTGAGGTCCACATTATAATGCCAGTGGAGAAGGATAGGAGAAGACCGTTGCCGATTCTCTGCCTTGCCACTGCGCCTTCTATAGAATATGGCTTATACCGGTATGGCTTATACCGATGACATTTTAGCTGTTCATCCTTGATTATTATTGAACGTGAATCCAAATGCTGTAAATCAACTCAAAGTTTTATGCTACTGCAAATATTGACAACAGGGTTAACAGCAAAATGGAAATTCGATGAGAGCCACTATTCAAAAATCTGGTGTGGCGCACTCACACAACTTTCCTTGCCGTTATCAAAATTGATCACCTGACGCTAGTGTTCCCGCGCATCTCAAGTCTACTATTCAAAGATTTGAGCCAGCTGGTGACAGGACAATAATACTGGAGACACACATGAGGTCTGCTATCTCTTCATAGTGAATCATTTAATAGAATCAACAATAATTTGCAATTGAATAATCACATTTTCTCGAAGCTTATTTTCAATTTTAGGTGAAAATGTTACTGAACATTAATTGTAGAGATTTTCATGCTTAATCTACTCCACTTGATTTTTTTTGTTTCAATTGTATCTGAAGCCTGATAATCGGGAATCTATCTGCATTGATGGGGCGGAGCTCCTGAAATTTTTACAGATATGGGACTTGTGGCAGTTGATAGAGCTTATCGATGACTATTTTAGGTATGAATTTGATCAAAATCGTTGGAGCCGTTTCCGAGAAAATCACGAAAAACCCTGTTTTTGACAATATTTTTGCCATTTTAGCCATCTTGAATTGCATTTGATCGAAATTGTTCGTGTCGGATCCTTATAGTGAAAGGACCTTAAATTCCAAATTTCAAGTAATTCCGTTAATTGGGAGATGAGATATCGTGTACACAGACGCACATACACTCATACACACACACACACACACACACACACACACACACACCACACACACACACACACACACACACACTCACACTCACATACAGACCAATACCCAAAAACCAGTTTTTTGGACTCAGGTGACCTTGAAACGTATAGAAATTTAGAAATCGGGTACCTTAATTTTTTTCGGAAAGCAATACTTTCCTTACCTATGGTAATAGGGCAAGGAAAGTAAAAATACAGAAGTTTGTAAACTGTTCATCCCAGTTGAAAATGATCAATGATATTTTATCCGTAAGGAAATTTCATTTTCTGATGATATAATAACAAAAATCAGATATTATAAATTGGATTTGATATTTTGTTTATTAATTATAGATTGTTGACAAACGAGCTGGCTACGTTGCGGAGCTGGAAAAGGATAACGCTATTTGCTCTGTTGTATGATAGACAAGGATAACAACACCAATGCTAATCAAATACTGCCACTATAACGTTGACTTCACTATAGCATTCTTCATCATTTGCAAAAGAAATGGAAAAGATTGTGATATTTGGGGGAGAAAAGGACAAACTTTTGTTGAGAAATGAGAGACTATATTCTCAACTATGAAGATTAAACATTTTGTATGACTAAATCGTCAAGAAAACTCCTGAGATTGTATAAAGGTGCGTACAGATATACGCGCCGCGAACATGAGCAATTCACTTTTAATCAGCTGATTATAATATCTTTATTTTTACAGAAACGGTAAGATTACAGATATAAAAAACTTGGCATCAGCTTATTAAAAGTAAATTGCTCATGTTCGCGGCGCGTAAATCTGTACGCACCTTTAGGCCTACATTAGAAGAAAAGTGTCTAGAGTGTTTTAGACTACATGATAGACAGAATAAAAAATCAATGCTATTTTCATCAATTTAAATATAATTAAATAACAGCACATTTTGAGTATCGCTCAAATGACTCTCATAAACCAAAACTGGTGTGAGGAGCAGCACTAGTTATAGCCTACTTACGATCGAGCACTGTTATTGGTGGAAACCGTGACCTTTCAAGGTGAACGTCTGTCATTGGCCTAGACAAGCCCCTTCCTAAATAAATAGCGGTTCATACAAACGTTACAGAATGGCGATTCAAATCTGGAGTTTTCAAGCTTCTACTTGATCCAGGGAACTTTTTAAAATATTTTACACCTAATTACATAGTTCCAAAACAATTTTTAAATATTCTACTCCTAAATACATAGTTCCAAAACAAAGTTTACAATACACTTTGTGTAGTTGAGAAGTTGATATTGTGGTAAATATTCTTATTGAATAAAAAGACTGAGAAATTGTTAAAATCCACAGATTTTAAGGAAATTTAGAAAGAACGGTTTCGGTTGTTACATAATTGTCTATCTCTGGTTTTATCAGAGATTGACTATGATGTAACAACCGAAACCGGTCTTTCAAAAATGTCAATGAACTCTGTGGTTTTTGACAATTTCTTAGTCTTTTTTTCTCTGATAAAACCAGAGATTGAAAATGGTATAACATCCGAAACCGGTCTTTCTAAATCTAAGTAAGACCTGTGGCTTTTGACTATTTCTCAGTTTTTTTTCTCTTATAAAACCAGAGATCGACAAAGGTGTAACAACCGAAACCGGTCTTTCAAAAATGTCAATAAACTCTGTGGTTTTTGACAATTTCTTAGTCTTTTTTTCTCTGATAAAACCAGAGATTGAAAATGGTGTAACAACCGAAACAGGTCTTTCTAAACTTCAATGAAATCTGTGATTTTTTACTATTTCTCAGTCTTTTTTTCTTTGATAAAACCAGAGATTGACAATGGTGTAACAACCGAAACAGGTCTTTCTAAACTTCAATGAAATCTGTGATTTTTTACTATTTCTCAGTCTTTTTTTTTGATAAAACCAGAGATTGACAGTGGTATAACAACCGAAACCGGTCTTTCTAAACTTCAATGAGATCTGTGATTTTTTACTATTTCTCAGTCTTTTTTTCTTTGATGAAACCAGAGATCGATAATGGTGTAACAACCTAAACCGGTCTTTCAAAAATTTCAATAAACTCTGTGGTTTTTGACAATTTCTTAGTGTTTTTTCTTTGATAAACCAGTGATTGACAATGGTGTAACAACCGGAACCGGTCTTTCTGAATTTCAATATATTCTGTGGTTTTTGACCATTTTTTAGTCTTTTTTTCACTGATAAAACCAGAGATTGAAAGTGGTGTAACAACCGAAACCGGTTTTTCTAAATTAAGATAAAATCTGTGGCTTTTGACAATATTTCTTAGTAGTTTTTTTTCTCTGATGAAACCAGAGATTGACAATGGTGTGACAACCAAAACCGGTTATTCTAAATTTCAATAAGATCTGTGGTTCCCGACAATTTCTCAGTATTTTTATTGAATTTTCACAATAGTTTCACAGCTCTGAAACAGTATACCCCCCAGCTTCCAACAGAACATAGTTTGCCAATACTCTACCGACTGCCACAACATCCAAATTGATCTTTGTTGCTGAGGTAAATACCTGAAAGCCCCGGCACAAAGACAGGCAGCAACACTGACCGTACGAAATTCAATTGTGCCGCATCGCTAGAGCCGCTTTAGTGGAATTCACTTTCATCTGTCAGTACTCCTCATAAACACCATCGATGCTTCCCATTCAGCCATTGCTGACAAGAGTAGATCTCTCTTAAAGAGGAAAAGAGAGACAGTCCGTGAGAGAGGAAGAGAGAGAAAGAGAGAACGAGAAAAAGAGAGAGTGAGAAAGAGAGAGAGTCCGTGAGAGCGGAATAGAGAGAAAGAGAGAGAGAGAGTGAGAGAGAGTGAGTGAGAGAGAGAGAGAGAGAAAGTGAGAAAGAAAGAGAGTGTGAAAAAGAGAGTGAGAGAGAAATAAATAAAATAGGGAGATAAAGAGATTGAATGAAAAAAGACTAAGAAATTGTCAAAAAACCACTGATTTATTGATAATTAGAAAGACCGGTTTCGGTTATTACACCATTGTCAATCTATGATAAACTAAAACTAAATACAAGAGCAGCAGAATTTATACTAGTAGGCGAGTACTGCTATTGGTCGAGGGCATGAACGCCTGCCATTGGCCTAGCTAGACAGTCTCCTCTCAACGGTATGACAAAATGGCGGCTTAAGCAACAGAATCGCCATGATAATAAAATTTACTTTGAGTACAAAATAAGAACCAAGAAAACAAGTGTGAAAGATAATAAAACAAATATGTAAATGGGAGAGAGAGAGAGTGAGTGAGAGAGAGAAAGAGAGAGAGAGAGAAGGATTGATTGATTGATTATATGTCTTTATTAGGGCGGAGTTAGGACTCCTGGTCCTCTCTGTCACACAACCCTGAGAGAGAGAAAGAGATAGACCGTGGGAGAGGAGAGAGAATGAGAGAGAGGGAGATGGTCCGTGGGAGAGGGGAGAAAATAAGTGAGAGAGAGAGAGAGAGAAAGAGAGAGAGTGAGTCCGTGAGAGAGGGAGGGAAATTGTGTGGGAGAGACAGAGAGATTGATTGATTGATTGAGTACTTTATTTATGTAGATTACAATATACTGGCTTATACACTTATATACAATAGCTTACACTACAGCAAAGTTTTAGATGAATTGACGTAATATAGACTTAGAAAATAATTATTGAACCGTATATGATATGAAAAAAACAATTTGGAATAACTATAGATAATACTGTTATGCATCTACATAAATTGGCGGAGTCCAGCAATTTGTAATATAATAACTATGGATAATAATAAAATTGTTATGCATCTACATAAATTGGCGGAGCTTTGGACATATCAATGTCCATTCTACGGAAAGAATATTCAAAATATCCTTCCCCCTAATTCTCTAGAGAGAGAGTCCGTGAGAGCGGAATAGAGAGAGAGAGAAAACGAGAGAAAAGGGGAAGAGAGAGAGAGAGAAAGAAAGAAAGAAAGTGAGAAAGAAAGATAGTGAGAGAGAAAGAGAGTAAGAAAGAGAGTATGAAAAATAGAGTGAGAGAGAAAGAAATAAAGAGAGAGATAGAGAGATAGTGCGTGAGAAAGATAGAGAGTGAGAGATAGAGAGAGAGTGTAAGAGAGAGAGAGAGAGTGAGAGAGAGAGTGAAAAATAGAGAGAGAGTGAAAGAGTGAGAAAGAGAGAGAGAGATTTTTTTGATTGATTTATTTATCACATGCCAGGTCTTGAAAAACCTATTGCATTTATAACATTACAACATTGCGAAATTACAAGAAGTTAATAAATTAATAAATGATAATAATATTATTCCGAATGTACAAAAGAAGAAATAATAAGTAAAATAATTGAAAAATATAAAGGTAAGACAAAAAAAAGCATAATCTCGTTACAATTGAAAAATATTAAGATACATAATTATGATGAAGAATGAAGAACATTGTTGGAACAAATTAAATAAGAATAATAATAAAAAAGTGAAAGAAAGTTATGGTGAAGGAAGAAACATATGATGAAGAAGAGTACGGGAATCATAAAGATAATTGTATAAGATAGAAAAGTTCCTATAATCAAACTATTATTGGTCCAATAAATTCAAATGGAACTATAATAACCACTCTAAACCCGCCCACAATGCTGCAAATCCATCCATAAACTCTATATGAAAATCGCAAAAAATGGAGATGAAGAACAAACATACAAAACATAAATGCCGAATCCCACACTCTAAGCTCTCTCTCTCTTTGGTAGAGAGTTAGTGGGGAGGATATTTTCAATATTCTTTCCGAAGAATGGACATTGATATGTCCAAAGCTCCGCCAATTTATGTAGTAGATGCATAACAATATGATTATATCTATATAGTTATTAATTACAAACTGCTTTTTCATATCATATACAGTTCAATAATTATTTTCTTAGTCTATATTATGTAAATTCATCTATAATTTCGCTGTATTGTAAGCTATTGTATATAAGTGTATAAGCCAGTATATATTGTAATCTACATAGATAAAGTACTCAATCAATCAATCTCTGAGAGAGATAAAGAGTGAGAGAGTGTGAGAGATATGTTCTGTGACGTCGCCTTGTGTTTAGCACTGTCTGAAGTAGCATCAGGCTAGTAGTGTTTTCTATAGTTGTATATAAGGTGGTAAGTTGTGGTATATATGTGAGTTTGAGTGGTCTGGAAGCTGCTGACCCTCACTAAGAGCTCGAGCAGCCTCCTAACTCGTTAGCAACACTTTTTCACCGGCCATCGCCTTGCCACCACTCGATACGAAGACAAATGACCAGACATCTTATCCTCTCTACAAATGTGTGGAGCTATTTTCGTCCAACTGAGAGAGAGAGAGAAAAGAAAGAGGAAGAGAGTGTGTGTGTGAGATAGAGAATTGGATTAAATTGGATAATCGCATTTATTAAGGGCGGAGCTAGGCCTCTAGGTCACCTCTGCCACAAGAACCTTGGAGAGAAAGATATTCAGATTCTGATTACTTTATTCATGTGTTGAACAAAAAGAAATTCAACTTACGTTCTAGCGTTAAAAATAAATACCAGTAGCAGTAGAATAACATGGTGAATCATATTAAACTAAAGAGATCTACAATAATATTGAGCAACAAAAATGACGAAATATGCGAAAGTTAAGTGCTGTAATGTTCTCACATGAAACGGTGAAGTTTGGACCTTTAGAAGTCCATTCTCAGAGAGGGTATCGAGGATATATTCGAGATTCAGCACTTAACCGTAGAAGAGAGCGAGAGAAGAAGAGAGAGAGAGAAAAAAAGAGAGAGAAGAGAGGGAAAAAGAGAGAGAGAGAAGAGAGAGAGTGAGATTGATTGATTGGGTAATTTATTTATGTAGATTACAATATATACTGGCTTATACACTCATATACAATAGCTTACAATACAGCAAAATTATAGATGAATTTACATAATATAGACTAAGAAAATAATTATTGAACTGTATATGATATGAAAAAGCAATTTGTAATATAATAACTATAGATAATAATTATAATGTTATGCATCTACATAAATTGGCGGAGCTTTGGACATATCAATGTCCATTCTTCGGAAAGAATATTAAAAATATCCTCCCCACTAACTCTCTACCAAAACGTTAATTCCGTTATTTGAACTAAGGATTTATTTATTAATGGAAAGAGAGACAGAGACAGAGAGAGAGAGAGAGACAGACAGAGCAAAAAAAAGAGGAAGATAGATGTTTGTGAGAGAGAGAATTGAATTTGATAATTCTCTTTTTAAGGGCTTAGTTAGGTCTCTAGGTCCTCTCTACCACAAAATCCTTAGAGAGGAAGAGAATTGAATTGAAACTATACATTTCAGAATCAGCAAGTTGCATAACAAAAATTGGTGGTCAATTACAACCCAGAAGGCAAGAAATACCGAGAGCATCCAAGGAAAAAATAATTTGGTATGAGGCTCGAAACAGGTAGAGATACCTAAACCCTTATTTATTTATTCACATTCGTCATATGGAACATCAAATTCTGAGTATCACTCAAATGACTGGTGACATGTCAAAACAATAATAATGATAAAATCAAAATGAAGGAGAAGAGGAAGGAGTTGTAGAAAAGAGTTCTTAAGGAATTAATCACATCGAAATTCGACACAATTGAGAAACTAACTTAACTGTTCAATCAGAGTTGAGCGAGTAGAAATCAGCTAATCAATTCGATGAAACAGCAGCTGATATTATCGTTATGTCCCAGCCACTAGAAATTGAGTACCAGAAAACGCAACCAATCACGAAGTAACCAATGGGAGACACCAACCAATGTCTAGCATAACCAATGGGAGAGCAGCGATCCTGTCGTTATGACAACAACCAATGGGAGTTGAGTGAAAGAGAATTCAACCAATTACAAGCTGACCTATGGGAGTTCAGGTATTTCGTTGCTATGGTGACGTTATATTGAAAAAGTGCCAAACTTTGAAACTAGCAACATAGAAAATAGAATAATGAAACAACCAAACCCGGTATCAAGATTTTTAATAAATCTGTGGTTTATCTAATGGATTCTCACATTTTTTCTCCACAAATTTATCTTCCTGTTCACTTTTTTATCATTTTTAGGATATCACCCTGCTCCTGATACAAACTTACGACACTTATTCCAATTACATCATTGATAGAAAATCGATAGGAGCTCATACGAATCAATAGAACATTCTTACTAAAATTTAAGAGAAACTGTATTTTTTAATTTGGAAACCTCTCGATTATTCGCTCCAGTTCAATATGAACGAATATCCAACCATGATGAAGCGTATGAAAGGCTTTCCTCCATCGGATATAAGTTTTTAATTCAAGTAAACCGTGCCACATGTACCAGATTTTCTTCAAGTTTCCCCTGTGAAAGCATCACGTACTTTCTCATCCAATATCCGCTATGAAAGTTGCTCTCTCAAGCAATACATCAGTGCTGATTTTTGTTGCAGTGATCAATTTGTCAGGCGCACAGTGCCGCCAACTTAACAGTGTGTGTCAACAGAGCAGTAATTACATGTTTTGTCAAAACACAAATACGAGTATGAACGTGGCATCATGACAAGACGCGCGTGTTCCATTCATATTTGAGACGGTGATGTTAAGGGACGGTGATTTCGAGCCGGAAAAATCTCATTTTCTGCTCAAGGTGCGAAATATACTATTCTTGAATTCAACAAGTTTTGTTGACAATAAAATGAATGTATTTTTGTTAAGTGAAAGTTCACAAGAACAGAGACTTGAAATCACCATACCAATGTAGACACTTTCCACTTGAATTCAAGTTTTCTTGACGTTTGTGTGAAATGAATGTATTTTGCAAACATGAATTCGATTTTACAATAACAGGAAATTGAATCCACTATACCAATGTAGACTATTCTGTTTCAATTCAACTTTTCTTGCTAAATGAATAGTTTCATACTGTTTATTTAAATAACTTAAATAACTGAGTACCCTGTAGAGTTATTCTGTCTCATGATCTGCCATCGTATAGTTATATTGATTGATTGATTGATTGAGTACTTTATTTATGTAGATTACAATATATACTGGCTTATACACTTATATACAATAGCTTACAATACAGCAAAATTATAGATGAATTTACATAATATAGACTAAGAAAATAATTATTGAACTGTATATGATATGAAAAAGCAGTTTGTAATATAATAACTATAGATAATAATCATATTGTTATGCATCTACATAAATTGGCGGAGCTTTGGACATATCAATGTCCATTCTTCGGAAAGAATATTAAAAATATCCTCCCCACTAACTCTCTACCAAATATCAGAGATTAAGTACTTCTATTCATTCTAGATTACTAGACTTATTATGAAGAATACT
This sequence comes from Nilaparvata lugens, assembly GCF_014356525.2. Classification (NCBI taxonomy): domain Eukaryota; kingdom Metazoa; phylum Arthropoda; class Insecta; order Hemiptera; family Delphacidae; genus Nilaparvata; species Nilaparvata lugens. Next base: position 7,171,137 of record NC_052507.1, read on the forward strand.
AGAATCCTTTCCTTTGAATTTTCCGAATATGTTAGTGAGCATAGAACTACAGTGAATCTATAGTTAAGAAGACTGTATGTGGCTCTACTGTATTCTGAGATGCTACTGCATCCTCTATATAGTGGGTACACTATATTTATGTGAATATACAGTTGATATTCCTATCCATAGATATACAGAGCTCTGTCTATGTCAACAAGAGTGCCTCCAGGCCTGATGAATTGCTATGGTGAGATTTATATTTTACTGTCAGTAGTGATTAAATGGGAATCGTTGATGTTACTTATGAGAGAAGCTGACAGTTGATTGTGAATTTCACGACTACCCTCATCTAAGATTCCTTCTCTGAATCACAATTTTGTCGGTTTTAATCCCGTTCCATTTCTGTAGATAATTTACATCTTATCACCCTTACACTGTGAGAACATCCTACTTTCTATGATAGAATAATAGACTAATCCTAATGAGAATTTGAGTAATTGGGAAACAATAATCTGGTAAGCTGCTCAAAAGTCGATTGAAGCAGAGATTAAAATATTACAAATGGAGATTTCCATCTAGCTATTAATGTTATCAATATTTGCAGTAGCAAAAGTCTTCAGGGTGATTTAAGAATTCAGTTTAGATTTACGTTCAATAATAGTTATTATTGATTGAATATAAGTATTGAGTTGAGATATTCAATCTATTACTCTATTACCTGATTATTTATTCGAAGAACACTCAGCATCTCATTGCTGTTCTTGGCTCTCTTATGACAGATTAGAATATATTTTGAAGAGCTGAGTGGAAGTTAGAAGATGTAGTTCCTAACAACATTTTAGCAGTGTTCTCACAGGTACAAGACGTTTCTGAAACTACTGAGATAATAATTTCAAGCTTGAAACTCACCATTAAACTCGATTCTGAGTCAGTCAATCAACGCCAATTAAATTGCAGCATGTTACCGTAACAGAGGGGAAATAAATCACATCTGCAAAGTTACTTATGGCACAATAGGGTGGGATAGGAGTGAAACAGCATGTGAAGGAGACAGATAGAGGCGGGAGAGCATGTGAAGGAAAGAGATAAAAGTGAAAGAGCATGTGGTGGAGATCTGTGGTGTAAAGTTTGCTCCTTCAAAACTTCTCAGACCCATTACAGTGCTCGGTTCTCAGTTTTTGCACTTCACCTGTTAATTTTCTCCTTAAAAGAAAAGTTGGCGAAATAATGTTGAAGCTCTGGAGATACTCAACTATTGCGGAACCTCAACCTCTGTAGCACTTCCATTAGAAACTAGTATGAACTAGTTAATTCACTTGTCTACAAAGTATTCACGACTCGTGTTATCAACCACAAAGTATTTAGAACTCATTTTATAATTTGAAACTGTGTTGTGGATGCAAGCTTTCAAGTTTACAAACTGGTTTTATTCTAGTTTGAGATGATATTGTTTCACAAACGTATAGAAAGTTTTAGTTTTATCTGTTTTATTGCATAGAAGTCAATGTAACTTACAACTAACTCTGAACAGTTTTTATGAATTTGGTAAGGGAATTTATAACTTGTTGCCAACGGAAGTCAGAGAATTAAATATGAGCAGTTTTAAAAAATGCGTGAAAGATATGTTGTGTGAGCTTTGTGTCTATAGTGTTAATGAGTTTGTGGAATGTTTGACACTTGATAACACATCTATATACATATAGAATATTATTGTTGTTGTCCTGTTTTTATATTGTTGATTTGTTATTACTATTATTATTGTTAGTGTTACAAAACGTTACCATACTTATTCATGTATTGATGAATGAAGAATGTTATGAATTGTAAATGTACCTGACCTTGTTATACAATTTGTTTTGTAATGACAATAAACAATTTTGATTTTGATTATTTATGGAGAGTTAAGCTACGTTTACACCGAAATTGATAACATGAATTATTATCAACGAAAAGTTATTCATTAACTCATTTAAAGTTAATTATTATTAACAAGGAATCATCAACTTGACTGAATCGACAGAAATTTCTCTTAAAGTAGTTAATAACTCGTCTGAGTCATTGTCGATATTGTAGAACCGTTCAATAATTTATTGAATAAAACACAAATAATATGTTGTCAAATTCTACAAAGTTTTATTCGGTACACGACCATGGCTTCGTCACCACACCGGTCACATTCTCAAGTTGACTAAAGCTTAAAGGTTAAGGTAAACATTGTTCACTTTAACATGTTTACCTTATTGTTCACTTTAACATGTTTACCTTAACCTTTTAGCTTTAGTCAACTTGAGAATGAGACCGGTTTGGTCACGAAACCAAGGTCGTGTACCGAATAAATCTTTGTAGAATTTGACAACATAATTATTTGTGTTTTTATTCAATTAATAACTTGTGTTTTTTAACAGGAAATTCCTTGTTATCAAAGGAATAATGTTATTAAAATATGATGTAAATAACTTTTGTTATTAACATCAGCTAATAGCAGAAATTTTAAAAACTTTTGTTATTTACTCCGGTGTAAATGCAGCTCTAATTTGAGAGTTTTTACAACAGTTTTATTTGTTCCAGATATGATGGAATTTATTTATTTATTCATTTACAATGCTAATAACACCAATGTAATAACATTGAAAAATAAAATAATAAGGTAGTCCTTGTGCTATTTTTCTTCCAAATTTATAGGTGACAAAGTCCAAGATAAGGTTAGAATTCCACGTGTACAGTTTTTATAAAATTTTGGTCCGAAATAAACATTAAAACTATAAATTTTGAATTTAGATGGCTTAAATTGATGAATTAATTAGAAGTAGTAGGAATCAACTCATTGCTAAAGAAATCCGCTTTTGTTCGTTATTCTACAAATTCATTTTAATAAAATTACAGCTCAAGCAAATCAAAAATCCAGAATTTAATCAATCTAGAGCAGTAACTGCGATCGTTCCAATATGCGGTTAGCCTAGAACTAAAGTGAAGTATTTCAACGTCTGAGCTCCGTTATTGGTGAAAGCCGTGACCCATCAAGGTGAACGTCTGTTATTGACCTAGACAAGTTTTGCCCCGTTTCTCCAACTTTACAAGACGGCGAGTTAAACAACAAACACAGCAATTAAATATTATTGAACGAACGTAGTGAGATCTATGTTTCAAATCGAATTTTCTTTTGTCTGTCTGTATGAAACGAGATTACGGCCAAACGCAAAACTAAAACTGCTGCAACTGTTCCCAAAACTAAAACTGCTGCTTCTAAAACTAAAACTGTTCCAAACTGCAACTGTTCCCAAAACTAAAACTGCTGCTTCTAAAACCAAAACTAAAACTGCTGCTTCTAAAACTAAAACTTCCCTAAAACTGCTGCATACTGTCGTATGGGAATGCATGAAATAGTCGAATTATACATGAAATGAAAGATAATTTAATGCTCTACAATCTTGTAACTGGCACATTCTTGTTTCATCAATTGTTGAGAAGTTATAAGACTTGAAATAGCGAAAAATGGATGAAAAACTGATTTTTCGAAAATGCATCACTTTAGAACATGGATATCTCGAAAAGTATTGGATTTATCAAAAACTTCTACTGAACAAAACTTGTAGGAAATTTATTAAGCTCCATTTTTATACAGTAGATTATGTCAATAGAACACATTGTTCCCAAGATATAAGCATGTAAGTAATAAGTGGAAAATGCAACTTTCATATTACCCTCATCCCTTCAGCACATGATGTTGGGGTTGGGATTTTTTATATGCTCACCTCCAAACTAGTCTCAACATAGCTGCAAAGTCGAAAATTGTGTTCCAAACATTTCCTCAAAATTTCATTGTCAACTGATCTATTGTTGCTGAACAGAAAATTTCATTCTCAACACTAAAACTGCTGCAACAGTCGTAGGAAAATGCTCGAAATAATGAAAATATACATAAAATTGAAGATAATTTGATGCTCTATCAGCTCATAATCAGCACGGATTTTAATTATCAATCGTTCACATTATAAGCCCGGATATATGAAAAAATTGGAGGCAGAAGTGTTTTTCAAAAAATGTCTCACCTTCAAGAGCGGATATCTGAGAAACTATGAGAGATATGGAAAAATGTGAAGGATAAAACTTGTTAGTGATTTTGTAAGCTTCAATTTTGCACAAAATACAAATGTTCATATGATGCATAGTTTCCGAGATATATTTAATTGAATTTATTTAATTGACTATCACAAATCATGATTACAATATAATATGATTGGGAGAAGACAACAGGCATAGCCCAAAACTGTCTTCTCCCAAATTTTTACAAATAAAAGTTTCAAAAGAGAATGAGGTTATAACTCCACTTTTCACTTTAAAAAGTCCAATTTCCACTCCAAAACTAATGACTAGACTACAAATTTTAAATTTTGATCTTTAAACACTAATTAAAACCAAAAATATCCTACTAAAATCTCTACAAATTTGAAATTTTTTAGTAATTCTGCAAAATTTCGAGCCAGAAAAGAAACATTATATGCGAAAAAATGAAAAATGGTACTTTCAAACCACCCCCACCCCTTCATCACAGGGGTAGGGGTAAGGACTTTTGATATTTTAATCCTCCTACTATCCTTAAAAAAGCTGTGTAGTTGAAAATTGTGTTCCAAACTTTTCCCTCTATAATCTTTCGTTGACTGGACTATAAGACAATAAAAAATATGAGAATAATATCGAAATATGAATAAAAAAATTGATTTTGCTTGATGCATCCCATCATTACAATATTCAACGTCAATATGAAAAATAAAGAGCAGTTTCTACTCTGCTATAATATTTCTAATCCCCACTCAGTTGCAGAAGAAATGAAAAAGTTACAGTTTGAAAGGAAGTTGACGAATCATAGCTCAGAATCTGAGAAAAATGAAGAGAAGTTTTCCACTGTGAAGCTCACTGCACTCTGTCAGCATTGGTTCAATGGGGAGACAATGACGTCACTTATGAGGAATACTGACAGTTCTCAGTGAATCGCACTGTAGTTTTCACCCATAAACCTGACGTCTCACGCCGATCAGAGAAATCTTAATCTTTCCACAGTACGGTATTGATTGCTGCTCTAATCTCCTAAGCTCAAAACTCCAGAAATAATCTCTTCGAAAAAGTTTCTTTGGGTGATTTGCATCTCATTTTGTCTTAGGTCTCCGATTCTCTGAAAATCTATTTTCCAGATGCTGCTCTTTCTGTTGTTGAGATTTGAAGTTGAAAAGCTCATTTTATATTCAGAAGTAAGAGAATTATCTTGAATTGTGTTGAAATATTTTAATAATTAATCGATGATGGAGTCGAGGCTATGTAACTTTGTGAATGGGAGACTGAGCTTCCAGAGACTATTCTCCCTTGGCTGATTGGTTAAGGTAGATGGAGCAAGTATGTAAGCCTGATAATAGTATGTTAATCGATACAGAAACAGGAAGCTTGAAAGCACTATAAGGATGATTGATTGATTAAGTACTTTATTTATGTAGATTACAATATATACTGGCTTATACACTTATATAAAATAGCTTACAATACAGCAAAATTATAGATGAATTTACAAAATATGAATTAAGATAATAATTATTAAGCTGTATATGATATGGGAAAAAGCAATTTGTAATAACTATAGATAAAATAGATAATATTGTTATGCATCTAGATAAATTGGTGGAGCTTTGGACATATCAATGTTCATTCTTCGGAAAGAATATTCGAAGTATCCTTCCCACTAACTCTCTACCAAAGGTGTGGAGGCTGTGAGTAGTATTAAGAAGTAGAGGGAACTGGATACAGAGAGAAATATAAAGGAACACAAATTGAATGTAGAAGAAATACATTGGAGTAGGATAGGCTGATAACAATATAATTTTGGAGAAATGCAATAAAAACCAAGATATTTGATATTTATTCAATACATATTACGTTGTCAGGTCTGAAACCATCTATGGCAAATATTTATAAAATTGAAAAAAAGAAACATTTCTAAATGGATTAAATACAATACATAGTGGAAAATATTCGTGGAAATTCATTTAAATGAAGGAACTCATGAAATGCATAATTGGGCAGAGTTTATTAATTTTTTGGGGGAAAAAAATATGACAGGTACAAGTGAAGGATATTATGGCTAGATGAGGGGTAAGGGATGTGGAATTTAGAAGATTACGGATAAAAAGGAACCGGAATTTCGGTGGCGCTCTACTACCCTACGAGATGTAGATAAGAATATAGTACCTTCATATATAATCACAAATCATATAGTTATGTCCCACATATTCTATGATTGCTGGCTATAATCTATGACTAGGTGGCTGATTGACAGAATTCTATATGAAATTGATGATTTATTTGATGAGATTACTCATTATCTTCAACCCTTTCATCGTATGATCATGTTAGTGTGTGATCTATTGACCATTGTTATGAACAGCGTTCATATAGCTCCAGCTATAATCGTTCATGTAAACATAAAAATGATGCGATCAACCCAGGAACGGCCTGACCAACATTCTATAGTTAGGTCCAAGTTATAATGGCAGTGTTTTATTAGCAATGGTATTGCTATCTTTGTCTATCATTCAACAAAGCGGATAGCGCTATCTCTTTCTTGCTTTGCTCTGTTGCCAGATCATCTTTTCACAATGTAGAATTAATAATAATTTGTCAAAATATTTCATCTTAATTATGTAAATCCATTATGAAAATATTAAAAAATGTAATTTATCAAACAATGTAGAATAAATAATTAATTAACAGAATATTTCATCTTAATTATGAAAATTCATTTTGAAATTATTGAAAAATATAATATCTTGCTTAATAAAATTTAATAGATTATTTCAAATGAGAATCAACAGTTTATATCACATCAATAAACCTGTCAGCTACCGTCCATATAGACAAAGGCATTACCAAGACAGAGGATCGGCGACGTTGCTCTTCTATATTTATCCACTGCCATTATAACGTGGACCTCACTATAGAAATTGGAAATTATTATAAAAACATTCAGATTTTCCTATAGACACGTCTCAAGCTCCACCTACTATTCTTTCCCGATTCATCAATGAAGAGTTTCTGAATTCTACCGGTAGAGGGCAGTTGTTACTGGGCCGTAAGCAAGATTTAGTTTGAGAGCTGCCGGCCTATAGCCACGCCTCCAAGCCAGGCATACTTTCACCTGATTGGTCGACACAAAGTTTCTGAACTCAGTCGGTAGGTGGCAGCTGTTACTGGGTGACGGCTACAATTACAGTCATCAGCTGTGCTTCTAAAATTAAGTTTTTTTTTTGGTCATTCAAAATTATTTCTCTAATATATGAATATTTCCTATTTTAGTAATGTGAAAATTTCTTCTATGTTTGGTTTTGACGCATCCAAATCTGAAAATCTGGTGTGGCGCACTCACACAACTTTCCTTGCCGTTATGAAAATTGATCACCTGACGCTAGTGTTCACGAGCATCTCAAGTCTACTTAATATAAACAAAGAGCCTGCTGGTGATAGGACAATAACGCTGGAGACATACGAGGTCTGCTATCTCTTCATAGTGAGTCATTTAATAGAATCAACAGTTGCCAACAGTTTGCAATTGGATAATCACACTTTCTCGAATTTCGAGCTTATTTTCAATTTTAGGTGAGAATGTTACTAAACATTAATTGTAGAGATTTTCATGCTTAATCTTTTCCACTCAAAATTTCCTGTTAAAATTGTATCTGAAGCCCAATGATTGAGAATCTAAAATCAAACTTTGCATAGATGGGGCGGAGCTCCTGAAATTTTTACAGATTTGGGACCTGTGGCAGTTGATGGAGCTTATCAATGACTATTCTAGGTATGAATTTAATCGTTGAAGCCGTTTTTGAGAAAATCGCGAAAAACCCTGTTTTTGACAACATTTTCTCCATTTTAGAAGCCATCTCGAGTTGCATTCGATCGAAATTGTTCGTGTTGGATCCTTATATTGTAAGGACATTACGTTCCAAATTTCAAGTCATTTCGTTAATAGGGAGATGAGATATCGTGTGTACACACACACACACCACACAACACACACACACACACACCACACACACACACACCACACACACACACACACACACAACACACACACACACACACACACACACACACACACCACACACCACACACACACACCCACACACACACACACACACCACACACACACACACTCACACACTCATACACACACACACACACACACCACACACACACACACACCACACACACCACACACACACACACAACACACACACACACCACACACCACACACACACCACACACACACACCACACACACACACAACACACACACACACCACACACACACACACACACACACACACCACACACACACACACTCACACACTCACACACGAATAGCACAAGGTTACCTTACTATTTCTCTCCCTATCATTTTTGATGATGTACTTGTTGTATGAATCAATAAAGAATATAGAATAGTGTAGAATTGAGAAATAGTAGAACAACCACTACTTCTGCAAGCTGCTGTATACAAGACTTCATCATTTATCGAACAAGTTGGTTGTAATTGTTGGATTGAGAAGTGAAAGTGACATAACCAACATTTTGATTTGGACAGTATAGTATAAATTGGAAATGGGACAGTTTTGGGCATGAGCCTGTTGTGCCTTTCCTCATGTTAAGTATCTCTACACAATGTGATAATAAATGAAAAATAAACCGGACTTGAACAAATAAAAGCTGGATTTTAGTGAGACTAAAACTGACTTTAGACTTTTGGTGTTCCCTATAAATAATATCAATGCTAGCGCATCTAATGCTAGCTTATGTAAGCTCATACAATATCCAAAACAATAGAACACAATATTCATACAGTCTTTAATATAATAAAGGGAAGAGCTGGCTTATTACACGTACGGGATGGGAGACTCATCATCACGTCTCAACTACTGGACTGATCAACTTGAAATTTCAAGTTATCCAAGATTTCAGTAGGTCAAGTATCCAGTTGGTCAATTGATAAATACGGAAAACTTACAGTTACTTCCAGTTGGTCAAGTTTCAGTTGGTCAATTGATAAATACGGAAAACTTACAGTTACTTACAGTTGGTCAAGTTTCAGTTGGTCAATTGATAAATACGGAAAACTTACAGTTACTTCCAGTTGGTCAAGTTTCAGTTGGTCAATTGATAAATACGGAAAACTTACAGTTACTTACAGTTGGTCAGTTTCAGTTGGTCAATTGATAATACGGAAAACTTACAGTTACTTCCAGTTGGTCAAGTTTCAGTTGGTCAATTGATAAATACGGAAAACTTACAGTTACTTACAGTGGTCAAGTTTCAGTTGGTCAATTGATAAATACGGAAAACTTACAGTTACTTACAGTTGGTCAAGTTTCAGTTGGTCAATTGATAATACGGAAAACTTACAGTTACTTACAGTTGGTCAAGTTTCAGTTGGTCAATTGATAAATACGGAAAACTTACAGTTACTTACAGTTGGTCAAGTTTCAGTTGGTCATTGATAAATACGGAAAACTTACAGTTACTTACAGTTGGTCAAGTTTCAGTTGGTCAATTGATAAATACGGAAAACTTACAGTTACTTCCAGTTGGTCAAGTTTCAGTTGGTCAATTGATAAATACGGAAAACTTACAGTTACTTACAGTTGGTCAAGTTTCAGTTGGTCAATTGATAAATACGAAAACTTACAGTTACTTCCAGTTGGTCAAGTTTCAGTTGGTCAATTGATAAATACGGAAAACTTACAGTTACTCACAGTTGGTCAAGTTTCAGTTGGTCAATTGATAAATACGGAAAACTTACAGTTACTTCCAGTTGGTCAAGTTTCAGTTGGTCAATTGATAAATACGGAAAACTTACAGTTACTTACAGTTGGTCAAGTTTCAGTTGGTCAATTGATAAATACGGAAAACTTACAGTTACTTACAGTTGGTCAAGTTTCAGTTGGTCAATTGATAAATACGGAAAACTTACAGTTTAAAATGAATCTTATTATATAAGACTGATCAGTAAAATGAATGTATCCAGTTCAAATCAAATCAAATCAAATTTATTCATCAAAAACTTTTAAATTACAAATTAGAATACTATAACAATAAACACAATTAAAGCAATGAAGTTTTATGCATTGAATAATTTCTCAATAGGCAAAGATAATTCAATGAATGAATATACACCCCACTATAAATTATATGTGTTGGGGTATAAGTTATTAGTTGCTTGTTGCATGTTATAATTACTATTTACAAACTTTATTCATTGATATGGGATTAAAGTTTTTTATAATGAAATTAGTAAAAATGTATAATACAAACAAAATTATGAAATTGGTAGATAAAGTTTATTATATTTCACGTACGGGAATAAATTAAAATAGATAGAAACCAACCTGGCTCACGCCAGTTACCCCCAACTGGGGGTAATAGTATTGGAATTGATAGAGTTAGATTGATTAATGTTCTATTAAGGATAATAAGAAGGAAGTTAATTTTTAGAAAAATGAAAAACTTGTAAAGGAAAAGAATGAAGGTTAAAGAATAAATAGTTTCAATATTTACAGTCCAACTGGATTTTCACAATTTTCCACTCCAATATCAACTAACCAAGAAAATAAACTTTTCTTGAACCTGTGTGTATTGAATTCTTCCCTAATGTAACTTGTTATTCAATTGCACATTTTTGGTCCCAAATATATGTAGTTTCTTTGCCCAAATGTAGTGTTCATCCTTGGTACTATTAAATTCGTGTTTCTCTGCCTTGTTTAATTGTTATGATCTGCCAGTCTTAGTGTTCGTTGTTTCTCCTCATTCGCGTGATGATAGCCTGGATGTAGAGTTGTCTTACACTCAGTACTTTGCTGTCCTTGAAAAGAATGTTCGTGGGGAATTGATTCTCCTTGAAGCCTATCATTTTTAGTATTCGCTCTTGAAGTTTATAGAGAGGTTCAACATGTATAAAATTCGTAGCTCCCCAGATAATTATGACGTATCTTAAAATTGATTGCACTGGAGAAAAATAAACAGTTTTTAATGTCTCATTGACCGAGCGAAGTGAGGTCTAAGATTCAAGTCGACGGTTTGGCATTTCTCTTAATGTTTAAATGTTTAAATGTTTAAATGTTTAAATGTTTAAATTTTAAATGTTTAATGTTTAAATGTTTAAATGTTTAAATTTTAAATGTTTAAATGTTTAAATGTTTAAATGTTTAAATTTTAAATGTTTAAATGTTTAAATGTTTAAATGTTTAAATGTTTAAATGTTTATATGTTGCGCAATTACGGCGAAACGCGGTAATAGATTTTTATGAAATTTGACAGGTATGTTCCTTTTAAAATTGATATCCTTGTATAAGCTGAATATTATTTTCTCTTGGACTGAATCAATATGTATAATTGACCGAGCGAAGTGAGGTCTGAGATTCAAGTCGACGGTTTGGCATTACTCTTAATGTTAAAATATGTAGATGTTTAAATGTTTATATGCTTATATGTTGCGCATTTACGGCGAAACGCGGTAATAGATTCCCATGAAATTTGACAGGTACGTTCCTTTTTGAATTGCGCGTCGACCTATATACAAGGTTTTTGAAAATTTTGCATTTCAAGGATAATATAAAAGAAAAAAGGAGCCTCCATCATACACCAATATTAGAGTAAAAAACAGACTATAGAATTATTCATCATAAATCAGCTGTTTAGTGGACTATAATACTACCCGTTCAAAAACATCGAAAATCTTGAAAGTGTATCATTCCATCAACGTTAGTAGACAGTTGACTATAATACTACCAGTTCGAAAACATCGAATATCTTGAAAATGTATCTTTCCATCAACGTTGTAGACAGTTGCAGCCAGACCTGATAACAGCGCTCACACTCACATTCCGGGACGACACGTCACGGTACGATAGGACAGAAAGCTCTATGTTTATTCCGGATTTCTTCTAGACATTTCAAATTGATAAATTATTCATTCTTTTTTGTACTTTGTGACATTGATCATTTTCATGTATTTTATTCGTTTCTATAATAATTGACGTTTGCCATATCTGTAATGTACAGCATTTTATGCAATAAAAATATTCATTTATTTTATTTATTTATTTAGAAAACATAACAACAGGTCAATGTAACTTACTGAGCGCGAGGTCTACTGTTCACAGAACTACTAGTGAATAACTACAATGATTTCCATTCAACAGATGCTGAAATTTTGAAGTGGACGGTTTGTTTCTTGAGAGAGAGCAAACTGTGTTCTTTTATATCATTAGTCACTGTCCAATGGTGGGTACAGTTTTGCCAACGGTTACAAATTGTCTTTGACCGCAACGGTGGCAACTATGCAACTGTGACACTGAGGGGCTTGACCCTCGTTTAGGCGGCCACTTGTCTTAGAACCACCCTGAGAGGATTGTTTTACAAAATCATTGGAAGTAATATTCTAAGACCCAATAGCATAGTGGTGCTACAATAGTGTACAAATTGTATAGCAGTTTTTTTTAACTGGAGCTTGAACCATTAGTTGGTTACCACACACAGTTAGACAGTCACTTGTTTTATAACCTAGATTGGAACTAGGGAATGAAGAAGAAGTAGAAGAGAAGAGAAGAAGAAGAAGAAGAAGAAGAAGAAGAAGAAGAAGAAGAAGAAGAAGAAGAAGAGAAGAAGAAGAAGAAGAAGAGAGAGAAGCAGCAGCAGCAGCAGCAGCAGCAGCAGCAGCAGCAGAAGAAGAAGAAGAAGAAGAAGAAGAAGAAGAAGAAGAAGAAGAAGAAGAAGAAGAAGAAGAAGAAGAAGAAGAGAGAAGAAGATAAGAAGAAGAATAAGAAGAAGAAGAATAAGAAGAGAAGAAGAGAAGAAGAAGAAGAATAAGAAGAAGAAGAAGAAGAAGAAGAAGAAGAATAAGAAGAAGAAGAAGAAGAAGAAGAAGAAGAAGAAGAAGAAGAAGAAGAAGAAGAAGAGTAGTAGAAGAAGAAGAAGAAGAAGAAGAAGAAGAAGAAGAAGAAGAAGAAGAAGAGAAGAAGAAGAAGAAGAAGAAGAAGAAGAAGAGAAGAAGAAGAAGAAGAAGAAGAAGAAGAAGAAGAAGAAGAAGAAGAAGAAGAAGAAGAAGAAGAAGAAGAAGAAGAAGAAGAACTTCCGGCTAATCAACCATAATCGTGATATTATGAAGGAATTGGATAGGCAACCCGCATTACAACATCGCATACCTTAGTCTGTGCAAAGGCTAAAAATAAACTTTCTATTCCTGATATTTTTCAAAGTTTTTCGATTAGTCATTTCAAATTCGGTAAGATATAAAACCATGAGATTTCGAGAATGGATTTTTCAGGGTATTTTTGATCTTATAAAACAAAAATTTTCTTAAAATATCAATTTTTGGAAAAGTTATTCAATTCACCAAAAATAACTCAACTAAAAGCTATTTTGTGTTATTTTTAGTAAATTGAATAACTATATTAAAAATTGATATTTTCAAAAAAATTCCGTTTCACTAGATCAACAATGTCCCAATGATCCTAAAAGAAAACTTTTTCATTTTGATAGCTTGATGATATACAAATCGAAAAACTTGAAAAATATCACGAGTAGAAAGTCTATTTTTAGCTTTTACACAGCCTTAAGAAAACAATGGTCACGGAGGAGAGATTGATCAAGAGGAAGTAGAAGAAGAATTGTTAGTAGATGGACAAGGAGATTATGAGGAGTACACTAGATAGACTCCACTATAAACTATAGTGAGGTCCACGTTATAATGGTAGTGGATAAAGATAGGAGAAAAACGTTGCCGAACCTATGTCTCGTTAATGCCTTCTATAGACGGTAGCATATACTGGTTTATTGATGTAATATTAACTATTCATTCTCGTTTTAAATAATCAATCATCCTACTATTTAAGCGAGCAATTTCTGTATATATTCTTATAACTGGTTATTTTTATATCTGGTTATCTGGCTATTTATATGGTTATCAATGTCCAAAGGATCTCAAAAACGGCTCTAACGATTTTCACGAAATTTGGAACATAGCAGGTTTATGATAAAAAAATTCGATTGCACTAGATTTCATGCCTGGGAAAACTCGCTGAAGGACATGAAAAGGATAACAATTATTCATCCTTGGAAAAACAGATGATAATTTCGTCTTCTGTCGATAACAGAAGATGCGTGTGCCTGTGTGAGAGATCAGCTTACCGTATCTCACGAGAAATATGATCTAGAAATTTTAATAGACTTGATCAGAATAATCTGATTTGTTGACAAGACATGGTATATCATTCTCAATTAGAGTATATAAAAATTCAATCATTATTTTAAAGTTAATCATTATTTTACAGTTTTAAGTGTTTAGTGAGTGTTATTCTGTTATTCATTTTGGTTTGCAAACAACATAAATTAGAACTTTTCTGTTTTCAAATGTTTGGACTGAGAATTTGACCTGAATTCAAGTGTATGGAACATAACCCACTTTTTGGTATATTTTAAGTGTATGAATCAAAATTCGGGGTAACTCAGTTCTGGGCTGTGCCTGTTAGTCCTTCCCCAATCATTTTAAAGAATTGAGTTCTGTTTATCAATAAATAAATAAATAACGAGCGAAGCTCGGTGCCCTGATATTATTTCATTGAACAAGAAATTATATTCTTCAATAATTTCATAATGAATTTTTATAATAATCATGATGAAATAATTTGTTAATTAATTAATTATTCTTCATTGAAGAGAGACGATCTGGCAACAGAGCAAAACGCGAAAGAGATAGCGCTATCCGACTTTGTTGGATGGAAGACAAGGATAGCAATACCATTGCTAATCAAGCACTGCCATTATAACGTGGACCCCACTATAGTACTATAGTACTGTAATAGCAGTATACAGTATAACTTTACTGATCCGTTCTTCACAATAATTTATCAAAATTTGGAAATGGAATTGATTTGGGCCAAGCCTGTTGTTCCTTCCTAATCATATTTATATGATTTGTGATTCTGTCCACGAAAAAATAAATAAATGAATGAATAAATAAATAAATAGATGAATAAATGAGTAAATAAATAAATAGATAGATAAATAATTAGCAGTGTACATGAGTAGCTTGGGTCACACGCGTGGCGCCGCAATCACCGAATTGGTTAGAAATGCTGAATCGACGGATTCAATTGAACGAGAACTGTCTCGCCTTATCGTCCCACAGGAATTCGAGCCTCAACACCGACCAATAATTTGTAGTCAGCATCGTTCATAAGCAGCCGCATCAATGCTTTCCATTCAAGCAAAGCTGATAGACTGAAGTGAATGTCACTGTTTACCGAATTTGTCAGCATTCCACATAGACTACGTCTATGCTTCCCATACCTACAACTAGTGCTGATAGTTAGAAGTGAATGTCACTATATAACAGCACAAACAACTCAGTGGACGAACGGCTATTGATACATCATTCATAGGTAGGTTTCGAGGGAATGGGTGAAGAAAATGATGAGAAAGGGGGAGGGGAGGGAAAGGAAGGGGGAGGGAAAGGCAAAGAATGTGAAGAGAGGTAATGGGAAGGGAAACGGAGAGGGTAAGGGAGAGAGTAAGGGGAGGGAAGGGGAAAGAATGTGGATAAGGGAAGGGAAAGGGAAGGAAAAGGGGAGGGAAAGGGGAGAGAAAGGGAAAGGAAAGGGAAAGGAAAGGGGAAGGAAAGGGAAGGGAAAGGGAAAATGAAGGGAAAGGGAAGGGAAGGGGGAGGGAAGGGAAGATAAAGGGAAAGGGAAAGGGGAGAGAAAGGGAAGGGAAAGGGAAGAAGAAGGGAAGGAAAAGGGAAATGAAAGGGGATGGAAAGGGAAGGAAAGGGAAAATGAAGGAAAATGGCAGGGAAGGGGGAGGGAAGGGAAGATAAAGGGAAAGGGAAACGGAAATGGGAAGGGAGCGGGAAGGGGAAGGGGAGGGAGAAAGAAGTGAAATAGAAGGGAAAGGGAAGGAAGAGGAAAGGGGAATTCAAGGGGGAGGGTAAAGGGAAAAGTAAGGAAAATAAAAGAAGGAAGGGTAAGGGAAAGACTAGGGGAAAGGATAAGGAAGAGGATGACGATAGGGATAAGGGGGAGGATAGGGATAAGGGAAAGAATAAGAAGAAGGTTGAGGAAAGGATGAGGGGAAGGATAAGGAAGAGGATAATGGTGAGGATGAGGAGGAGGATGAGAAAAATGATATGGAAAAGGATGAGGGAAAGAGTAAGGGAAAGAGAAAGATGGAGGATAAGGGAAAGGGTAATGAAAAGAGTAGGGGAATGGATAAGGGAAAGGATGAGGGATGGGATAAGGGAGAGGATAAGGGGAAGGATAAAGAAAAGGATATGAGGAAGGATGAAGAAAAGGTTGATGGAAAGGATGAGGGGAAGGATAAGGGGTGGATTGATTGATTGAGTACTTTATTTATGTAGATTACAATATATACTGTCTTATACACTTATATACAATAGCTTACAATACAGCAAAATTATAGATAAATTTACATGATATAGACTAAGAAAATAATTATTGAACTGTATATGATATGAAAAAGCAATTTGTAATATAATAACTATACATAATAATTATATTGTTATGCATCTACATAAATTGGCGGAGCTTTGGACATATCAATGTCCATTCTTCCGAAAGAATATTAAAAATATCCTCCCCACTAACTCTCTACCAAAGGGAAGGGGAAGGGAAGGGAGAAAGAAGTGAAAAAGAAGGGAAAGGGGAGGAAGAGGGAAGGGGAATTCAAGGGGGAGGGAAGGGCAATGAGGGAGGGAGGGTAAAGGAAAGAGTAAGGAAAATAAAGGAAGGAAGGGTAAGGAAAAGACTAGGGGAAAGGATAAGGAAGAGGATGAGAGGTAGGATAAGGGGAAGGATAAGGGTAACTATAAGGGGGAGGATAGGGATAAGGGGAAGAATAAGAAGAAGGGTGATGGAAAGGATGAGGGGAAGGATAAGGGAGAGGATAATGGAGAGGATGAGGAGAAGGATGAGGGAAAGAGTAAGGGAAAGAGTGAGGTGAAGGATAAGGGAAAGGGTAATGGAAAGAGTAGGGGAATGGATAAGGGAAAGGATGAGGGATAGGATAAGGGAGAGGATAAGGGGAAGGATCAAGGAAAGGATAAGGGGAAGGATGAAGGGAAGGAGGAAGAAAAGGATGAGGGGAAGGATAAGGGGTGGATAAGGGGACGGATAAAAGAAAGGATAAGAGAAAGGATGAAGGAAAGGAGGACGGAAAGGATGAGGGAAAGGATAAGGGGTGGATGAGGGGGAGGATGAGGGAAAGGATAAGGGAAATTGTAAAGGAAAGGGCGAGGGAATGTGAAGGAAAGGTGAAAGGAAGGTGAAGTGAAGGGAATGCAGAAGGGGGAAGGGAATGTGAAGGGATGGTGAAGGGAAGGTGGAGGGAAGGTGAAGGGGAGGTAAAGGGAAGGGAAAGGAAATAGAAAGGAAAGGGAAAGGATGGGATTGGAGAGGGAAGAGGAAGGGAAAGGTCTGAGACGAGACAAGCCAGTAGATACACATAGGGACGGAGCCGTCACTATTCACAACTGGCTGTAATAATTACCGTTGGCGTTATTAGCCTTTTGATTATAAATTCGTGGGCTGCCGTTGTAATCACACACAGCCTGCCCTTCCCTCCATAGCACAGTCTCCCAGGTTGCAATCTCTAATTCTGCAATCGCTCGCTCGTCCAATCACAACCTCTGTCACAGAGCTGTTCAGCAATTCAAGCGTACCCAATGTGAGAGTGAATCAAAAAACTTGATTTAATAATGATAAATTAAATTATAATAATTAGCGATTACTCACATAATGTGGCAACTAAGTATTAATTAATAAACTCATTAAGTGTGTGATAGTCGGTTATATTGATGTCACCAAAGAGAGGTTGATTCATAATCAAGGTCTACTGTGGAGGGTCCCACTTGAATCAATATTGCTTTAATGATTCACATGTCAGGGTCATAAGAAATATCGGTGCAACAAGCTTTTCTTATAATTTTTTTTATTGACCGAGCGAAGTGAGGTCTAAGATTCATGTCGACGGTTTGGCATTTCTCTTAATGTTTAAATGTTTATAAATGTTTTTATGTTGTGCATTTACAGCGAAACGTGGTAATAGATGTTCCTTTTTAAATTGCGCATCGACGTATATACAAGGTTTTTGGAAATTTTGAATTTCAAGGATAATATAAAAGGAAAAATGAGCCTCCTTGATACGCCAATATTAGAGTGAAAATCAGACTATAGAATTATTCATCATAGATCAGCTGTCTAGTGGACTATAATACTACTACCCGTTCAAAAACATCGAACATCTTGGAAATGTATCTTTCCATTAACGTTAGTAGACAGTTGACTATAATACTACCCGTTCAAAAACATCGAACTTCTTGAAAATTGTTTCTTTCCATTAACGTTGTAGACAGTTGCAGCCAGACCTGATAACAGCGCTCACACTCACATTCCGGGACGACACGTCACGGTACGATATAGGACAGAAAGCTCTATGTTTATTTAGGATTCTTTTCTAGACATTTTCAATTGATAAATTATTTATTAATTTTTGAGAAAACATAACAACAGGTCAATGTAACTCACTGAGAGCGAGATCTACTGTTCACAGAACTACTAGTTTATTGATAAACAGAACACAATTTTCTAAAATGATCGTGTTTATATTTCACAGCTGGCTATACGTCATCTTATGAATTTCGGGGATGCGATATTTTGATCTTTCACATGCTCACTCGCTCACTCACTTCTTTACTATCCACAGCAGTTTCAGCCAAGGATGAATTATCCTTTTAATGTCGTTCAGCGAGTTTTCTCAAGGACGAGACCCAGTGCAATCGAATTTTCATATCATTAACCTACTATGTTCCAAATTACGTGAAAATCGTTAGAGCCGTTTTCGAGATCCGTTGAACATAAACAACCATATAAAATATATACAGAAATTGCTCGCTCAATATACTAGGATAATGCACAAAATTATTATAAATAGGATTAAATTTGAAGATCAGGCTTTAGTCGGATATATTATGTATATCATGCCAAAAAATACTTCTATCTGGAACCTTCATTGAACCAGAAGTGTATCAGAATAAAAAATTTTCCTTCTCTAATATATTCAACTTACTTTAACCTCTATTTACCCCATCCTACTATAAAATATCTCACTTCCACTATTTATGGAGAGCTCTTTTAATAGTGTCCATCTTGGCCGATAGTTCTCCTCCGTTTATTAAGTGTCAACGTATTTTGTAATTCTATATGCAGTCTTGCAAAGATGATTTTTCCAAAGAAAACTCTAGAATGAAGAAGTGAATGATATTGATAATCTACAAACAACAATCCATATGCAGTAGCAGTGTCTAATTTTATTATAATTATGACAATAACGATATTAATATTATTACTCTTGTGATAAACAATACTTTTGTCAATTAGTTAACAATAATTTATATGAAGTAACAGTGTTTTATTTCATCAGAATTTTGACAATAACAATACCTATTATACTTTAACAGTTACGAAACCTGTACAAGTATATCAAACTTGTAATCTATCCTATTATATTAAGCGAACAATTTCTGTATAATTTTGTATATATTTCCATATACGGTTATTTATGTTCAACGGATCTCGAAAACGGCTCTAGCGATTTTCACGAAATTTGGAACATAGTAGGTTTATGATATAAAAATTCGATTGCACTAGGTCTCATCCTTGGGAAAACTCGCTGAACAACATTAAAAGGATAATTCATCCTTGGCTGAAACAGCTGTGGATAGTAAAAAAGTGAGTGAGCGGGTGGGTATGTGAAAAATCAAAATATCGCATCTCCAAAATTCATAAGATTACGTATAGCCAGCTGTGAAATATAGACACGATCATTTTAGAGAATTGTGTTCTGTTTATCAACAGATAAAAATAACGAGCGAAGCTCGCTGTCCCGATATTACTATATTAAAGTAAAGAACCGGCTTATACTCGTACGGGATAGTATATTATGTTTACACCAGGTCTGAACTACTGAACTGATTAACTTGAGATTTTGCATATAGATTCTTAATTAAACGAGGATGGTTATAGGCCTATTTTCAATTCTTGAAAATTTCATTACGTCAAGTTTTCAGTTTGTCAAGTTCTAATATACCTTTTCTAGTTAAAATAGACTTTTGCGGAGCATGGGTTACCAGCTAGTAAACAATGATTGACCGAGCGAAGTGAGGTCTAAGATTTAAGTCGACGGTTTTGCATTTCTTTTTATTATTTATTTATTTATTAGGTTAGCATAAACAATACAAATATGTATATATGTTTATATGCTACGCATATACGGCGAAATGCGGTAATACATATTCATGAAATTTGACAGGTATGTTCCTTTTTAAATTGCGCGTTGACATATAAACAAGGTTCTTGGGAATTTTGGATTTCAAGGATAATAATATAAAAGGGAAAAGGAGCCTCCTTCATACGCCAATATTAGAGTAACAATCAGACTATAGAATCATTCATCATAAATCAGCTGACAAGTGATTACACAGATGTGTGGAGAAGCCAGTCTACAGCTGTCGAGTGGATTATAAATTGCATGCCATGACGCATGCAATTCAATATCTCAATGTAACTTGGTAAAAAATCAGCTGCTGTGTGAACTACTAATTGTATGCCTCATTGAATGCAATTTTAATGCACTGGAACTATTGACTGCATGCAATTAATAACTAAAATAACATAGTATTCACTCTCAACCTTTCTCTGCTTTGAACTCAAGTTGACCTGTTGCCAATATGTCTTGGAGGAGATTAACTTCTGATGTGAGCATGTTTGATACACCAACCCCAACAGTCATTAGCCGTTTCCACACCGATATCACGCCGACACGACATACAGACAGGATTTACTCTGATGGACAGTATAAGAGGAGGCTGCGGTTAATAACTGCGCGAGGTCTACTGTTCACAGAACTACTAGTTTATATGAAGTAACAGAGTTCTCTTTCATGACGACCTCAACAATATTAACATTGTACCAGTACAAGTACAAACATCCATAAGATTGGTACGAGTACAGTTTTGACAATATATATCATACTGATTCGTACAATGAGATCAATAACTATAGTGAGGTCCACATTATAATGGCAGTGTACGATTGACAATACTGTTGCTGTCCTTTTCTATCATACAACAAAACAGATAGCACTATCTCTCTCTCGCTTTGCAATTTTGTCTATTTTCCAGAATATTTTATATTTACTTTTAACGGTGACTGTACAAAACTGAACAAACCATATTCTCAGCCGCCATTTTCTTTCTTCATTCTATCAAAATACTTGAGTACACAAGTCGTATAATCGATTCAAAATGTATTTTGAAACAATGAAATAATTTTCATACATTACCGTATGAGAAACACAAATTAAAATACCTGACTGAAATCACGGTATATAGAAGAAGACGGTAGGTGTCACGCGCATGTTTGTGCTAAATTTCCGGCGTAGCTGACGTAATTTTATAATATCCAATCATCTGTTTTTAATAAACAAGTTTCATAAATTGCCAATAGGTGTTAAAAACCTCGGTTGGTGGCGATGACGCAATCTAGCTGGCTGGCCACTGCGCACACATTTCATGACCCCTACCGTTTTCATCTAAATACCGTGACTGAAATGACATTTTGAAAGTTGATAACTAACCATACTAGACTTCATCCATGCTTCAGTTAGCCTACCCGTATAGGTTAGACCTACTCGTACCGGTATAAATAATATTGAAAAGTTATTTCAGAACTAATCCATTGAAATTACTTGTTTTCAAATAGGATTTCTATTTTTCTATCATTTTTTGAAGGAAATTGGAATAGAATACCTACCAAATAACTCAATTTCTGTTGTTTTGAAATTCAGATCGTTGTATCACAGCTTTTTAAAGTAGCCGCCATTTCAGGTTTGTATAAAAATAAAAATCTGATCTCAGTCATGAAAGCAAATTTTTGAATCAAATTTTTAAAAATATATTTTCTTGATCAATTTGACATTGAATTGATTATTTTATCAAGGAAATGATAATTAGTATTAGAATAAATCCAATGGGATGAATTGAGAAACAGCTGTGTACAGTCAGCGGAAAAATGGAGAGACTTGGCAACGTTTTCTCCTATCTCTCTTCAATGTCATTATAACGTGGAACTCACTATAGAAATGTATTTATAGTTATTGAGATGTACTGATAGAGATGAGTACAATAAGATCCAATACAAGGAGAGCAATATTATTGCCAACACTCCAGTATGCCAATTGGTATCGGTGTTGGTAAGACTGTGTTTGTTAAGTTAGCTTGAACTTGATTCGAGCAGGAAGTCTCCAATGATTGCTTGCCGAACATGAAACCGACATCGCACGAGAGGAAGAACAGATTCTGTATCTCCAACTCTCAAGAGAACGTTTCGAATGTCAAACGTTTGATCCGAGTGAAACCAGTGATCACAAAGCAGAGTGAGAATAATGTTGAAGGGTTGTGCCTAAACATTGTGAAGTTGTGACGTTGAAGGGTTGTGACTCACGTGGTGACTTAGAGAGTTCACAAGTGTGATTGACGTGTGACTCACCATTGATGAATCAATCACAGATAGTCTCAAGACAATCCACAGACCAGCGTGGTTGTTGGACTTCGTCTCTGAAGAGTAGGAAATGGGTATCTCTTCTGAGATTTGTAGAAAAGTCTTACATGGTATCAGAGACAAGAAATATAGATGAGAATGAACAATAATATATACATCTTCAGATGCTTACTATACACTTCAGATGCATTTCTTATCCTTATCCTTTATCTATGCTAATATCCGATCAAGATTATAGATGCAAGATCTCTTTACTATCGCAATTATTCCTTAAGCTACGTACAGATATACGCGCCTCCAATCCGCTCCGCGCAAGCTCCGCGCAAGCTCCGCCCTCGTTCCGCCATCGCTCCGTAATCGCTCCGCCCCCGCTCTGTACACGCACCGATCATGAACGTTACGGAAGATGTTAGCTCTTCTCACGTTCCACTCTTGCTCCCCGGTCGATCATCAATCGCTCTGCTCGAGTGACGTTCGGTTGCGGAGCAAAGCGAAAGTCTGTACGCACCTTAACAGATGCATAGTCACAGACACAGATGCAAAGGGAATGAATAGTCTTCAAGGATTTATACATTAAGATTTTCACAAGGAGGAAGTCGCTTGACTGAAATATCCTATCATGATTATTGGAGCTAGATCTCTTTACTATCGCAAAAATTCCTAACAGATACATAGTATCTTCGAACATTAAACATGATACAAACACTCGACTTTTCACAAATAATATAGAATATCGGGGCACCGAGCTTTGCTCTTTATTCATTTATCGATAAACAGAACACAATTCTTTGAAATGATTAAGGAAGGACTAACAGGCACAGCCCAAAATTGTTTCTTCCCCGTATTTTAATTTATACACTATAAATAGTCTAAAAAGTAAGTTATGTTCCATACACTCTCGAATTCATGTCCAATTTCCAGTCCAAACATTTGAAAACAGAAAAGTTCCAATTTAGATTGATTACAGAACAAATTGAATAACAAAATAACATTCACTAATCACTTATAACTGTAAAATAATGATCAAATTTTAAAATGATGATATACTCTAATGGTATACAAATCAGATCAGGTCAACAAATCAGATCATTTTTATCAAGTCGATAAAAATTTCTAAAAAAATATTTCTCGGTAGATAAGCTGATGGAAAGGCTAAGAGACTCCAGCAGCTGAGTGCATCTGTTAAAAAAGTTTCTGCTAAAAAAGGAAATTTAACTTCTTTGATGAATTTGGAAACATCACGAAAATATGGTTTTCATTTTAAATATGATTATTATTTTCGATTAATTATGAATAAATTTACCTCTCAAACCCTTAAGGTTCCTTCATCTTTTAGGTCGAGTTTATATTTTACAGTTGGCTATACGTCAGCTTATGAATTTCGGGGATGAGATATTTTGATTTTCCATAGACGCTCTCGCTCACTCACTTCCATTATCAGAAGACGCCAAAAGTCTCAGCTGTTTTTCCAAGGATGAATAATCCTTTTAATGTCGTTCAGCGAGTTCTCCCAGAGATGAGACCTGGTGCAATCGAATTTTTATATCATAAACCTACTATGCTTCAAATTTCGTGAAAATCGTTAGAGCCGTTTTCTAGATCCGTTGGATATGAATAACCATATAAATAAAAAAATACATAATTTACACAATTTCTATACAGAAATTGCTCGCTCAATAAAATAGGATATAAATTTCGCGATACTGTGTGATTTCATGGATAAAATCAAACTCAGGCATGTAATAGCCTACAATTTCCACTTTCTTGGTGAGAGATATTTGCATTTACTATTTCTCACAATATTTTTCGACTTCAAAGTCATTTTCACTTAAAAATGACTTCAAATTCGTCGTGAGAAATAGAACGTAGAGTTGAAAAGTATATCGGGATTTTCAATTTTCATGTAGCCTCTAATATACAATCAAATAAAAAATATGTCAACATTGATCAATGGATCTTCAACAACAGATGATGGAGTTATACATCAAATTAATCATATTTCATTCAACAGATGAGATTGTCAGTTTGGTGTAAGGGTGAGCATTCCTGACCGGCAATTAGGAGGTACTGGGTTCGATTCCCCGGGCTGACAAATAATTTTTGAATAGTAGCGCTCATCGAATCTCCATCTAGCTGTTTACCCTGTTGTCAATATTTGCAGTAGCAGAAGTCTTCGGGGTGAATTACAGCATTTAATTTGGATTTTCGTTCAATAATAATGTTATTTCTTTCATTCATTTTTCCTGAGGATGATGCCCACATGGGCTTTGGGCTTGTGCGTGGGTGATGAGGCGGATGATGATGATGGGAAAACTATAGCCTCGTGGACCTTCAGCTTCAAGTGGATTGCGAACCACCTTAGAGCGATTTTTCAACTCTTGAATATTTGAAGTGAATAAGAAATTCTTCAGTGACGAATCTTACCAATAATTGCAAATAAAATAGTATAGCCTACTGCGTCTATAGTGAGGTCCACGTTATAATGGCAGTGGATAAAGATAGAAGAATAGCGATGCCAATTCTCTGCATTAATTAATTATATTTCTACACTGTCAAAAACATAATTTGGCATCGTTGTGGACCTAGAAAAGGATAGTACCACAGGCTTCGCCGAATGATAGACAATGATAGCAAAACCAAAGTAGATCAAATACTGTCATTATCACGTTAACCTCACAATAGATTTATTTGAGGATAATCATAAATTATAATTATTTTCATCATTATGATTCCCCTTCAATCATCTTCAATTTCATATTATTATCTAGCCCAATAATGCAAGTGAAGTGAGACAAAAGCATCCCTTCAAAATTGTCTTCCCTCCGGTCATTGTCTCGAGCATCTGCGACATAGAAAGAAAATCTTTATTCATTTTCATGAAAAATACACCTCAATGAGTACCAGCTTTAATCAATATTAAAATCACTCTAGCAATGGAAATTCTTTTGTCTCGGAAAACGTAAGCCTACTCTTGAAGAAAATTAGTTTGAACCTCTTCATGGAAATTGCCTGAGAAAAGCGGACCAAATTAAAATTCACTCCTTGTCTGTATTCGTTTAATAATTGACCAGGATAACACAAAGATGTTCTCTCTTTTCCATCACTACCGCTTTTTAAAACAAGAGCACTTCATAAAATTTCTCAATTAGGTCTCGGTGAAGGCATACGTACTATCCAATCCAACCTTTCTAGTCTGAAGTATTATTTATTTATTTAATTTATTTATTTATTCAATCATTAAGAACTACACAACTCACAGAAAAGTAACACAGGCTTATAAGCCCAAAACGGTTCCAATTCTAATTTATACAAAAGTCCAAATGTAGCTAGGTTATGATTGTGTCCCTTAACATTCTCCTATTTCACACTCAATTTACAATTCGAAACACACAAAGATTATTTTTAAATTAAAAATACTTCAAAATTAAATTAAATCAATCACAATTAATTAAAAAATTCCAAACTTTGAAAAAAACTATAAAATTTTGAGACCGAAAAGACAAACACACTATTTAGAACTTATTATACATCAATTATAATTCAAATAGTACTGGGACCCTGATCAGAGGAGAGAACTATAATAATTACATCGATATGACGAGCTTAAGCTTATTTCTCCCTCAAACTCATGATGAGGAATAAAAATACTAAATGAAAAAAATATATATTGTCAAACAACAGATTTATTGATAATCGAAATACCTGTTCTGGTTGTTAACCGTGCACGGTTATTAATCTCTAGTAAACTAAATTTGGAGTTAAGTGAGCAGTATCTATTCAAACGACCGAGCACTGTTAGTAATTGGTTGATAAGGTTGAGTGGTAGAAAGGACTTTCTAGTCCTAACTCCGCCTAATAAAGAGTATTTTCATTTTAATTTTCATTAATGGAAGCCGTGAGCTATCAAGGCCATACAAACATAACAAAATGAAGCGCTAGTTGTGGAGGTGCTTGTCTAGGACAAAGGCAGACGTTCACCTTGATAGGTGATGGCTTCGTCTCGTCTGTCAGTCTCGTCAGATTTTACAACGTCATTCAGATTCACAGAAATTTGAAATAAGAACATCAAATACCTATTGAATTGAAAAACAGGCAAACTCGGACATATTTTCCGCCTGAACTCTGATAGATTAACGCAAATATGATTTACATTATTTCATTAACTCACCAGCTGATTACCTTTTTCGTGATTAGTCGAATAAGAAGCAACGATTAGGGAAGCAGAGGCATTTAGTTTGGTAGTGTTTAGGAAGAGGGTGGACAGGTGGCTGTACCAGATTGTTTGGGAAGCTTCAGAAGAACTACTCCAATCTCGTTATGCTTGGTGACCAACACGACTTCAAGGTTTCCAAACAATTGATTGGTATTTATTTTATCATTGATATAACCGATTTGTCTATTTTGCCTTTCTGGTTTATGCTTTTTTTTCATTCTCTTTTCTGAGAATTTCTGGAATCCCTGCCACTGCGGTCTTCAAAAAAATATTGTTTTTTATTCTTTATTTATTCTTTTAATCAATCAAGGTATTAAGTATACTTATTCCCACATACTCATTCTTAAATATACATCAGCACAATATATTATCTATTTTATAATCAGAATATTAATAATACATCCATAATATAAGTGTATTCTCTATTATTTACTTCTATGAGCAGATTAAGCTTAGTCTAGTAGGGGGATTCCAAAATATGTTGTATATTGTATTTCTTATTCGTGTATTATGTTTTTTGGAAATAAACTGAATTGAATTGATTGTCTATCACAGACAACTGAAACAAAGTTCATGATCTTATCAGTCGTAATCTTTCACAAGCTATTCTCCACAAACATTAAAAACACAATTTATCAACTTACCAGTTAATATCATTTGCAGGTTATTCTCCAATTCATACATTATTGGAATTCATTCATTGTTAGCATTGATTGAATGAATAGCAATGATGCTATCACATACCTGTACTGAGATAGATAGAATCTCATACAACTAAAACACAGTTAAAATAACAGCTATTATCTTTTATATCTGTAAGGAATGCTGCTGAATCTATTGAGGAAGTCTGCCCAAAAAAGTCGATAAGTCACTTCAGAGGCATTCATAATATTGTATACATATGGCTTCTATTGGGAGTTTCTCCTGGCCCGAGTATATAATTTGTGCCCTGTATATAATTGTTATTGAATTGAATTGAATTGAATGAATCTATTTGCCAAAAACAAAATACAAAAAAGCTTTACAAAAAAATAAATATAAGTATATGCTACTGCACTTAAACCAAGATACATACATTTATTTAATTAGATATAATAACGAAATGATATCCTTTACATCACAAACAATAGTTTTAAAATGAAGATTCAATTTATGATCACATGCATAAGTACAGTAGGTGAGGCAAAAACACCGGCAAAAGGAAGATTCCTTGTGCGCCAGTGTGAGTCGTAAATCAGCTTAATCAGGGATGTAATATATAAACTTGAATCTAGCGTATGAAGTGTCCGAAAATATAATTTATAATATGAAGTTGATTATTGTATGAAAGTCAACGATTGGAAATAATTCAAGTTTAGCCATGCCTCTATGGCTCTTTTTCTGTGTTTATTATTTCGGAAATTATTAAGTGGAAATTCACTTTCTAGTATATTTATGAATTTACTGCTAATGCAGTAAAGTTGCCTTCTAAGAAGAGCTGAGTTGGTGTTATATATTTCATATTTTCTTATTGTATTAGGACTAAGATTATAATTTATGTCATCGGCTAGAGGGAAATTATGCTCGTATTTAAAACTGTAATTTGTTATGCAACTAAGATATAACTGTCGTATAGTTTTAACATCAAATTCACTGAACAAAATCTTTAAAATTGTCTTTAAATTGTCTTTAATTGTCTTTTAATTGGTTTCTTTAAAATTGTCTTTATGATTTAGCATATGATTTATTATTTATTAGCATCAATTACTAATCGTTATTGAACAGGAATCAAATTCAATGAATCTCATCTTATTTGAATCTCTTATTATTCCCACCTGTAGACTGGCTCTACAATAATAATTATTGAGTGATAAATCTTGTGCGACCTGAGCACTCTGACACCAGACCTGAGACACTCAGGTCACTAGATATTTTTCATCCAATAACATCTGCTGATGACAGAATGAAGCGAATCTAATCTAAGGTCGGATTCAAGCACTACGAGATTTGGCGTTGTTGCGAGGCACACAATCAGAGCCCTGCAATCTGGCCAAACAAAATATGTGCAAGTCCCTAACCTACACCGTGAAAGTGGCCTTTGTACCGTGTTGTGCTGTATCTATGTTGTGCCGTGTTGTGCTGTATCTGTGTTGTGCCGTGTTGTGTTGAGGAAATCCCCAGCCAGATAGCGCCAGCGTCGGCTGCAAATTAACATCGGTTACCGGCCCAAAATCATTGGCAATCAACCACTCTCAAATCCCTTGGAAATTGCATCGGCAAAAGGCTGCACACTCAATCGCTATATTTCCCTCGCTTTGGTTTTGTTCTCAGTTCCACGGCCTCTGTGATATTGGCTCTTGCTGCTGTTTTCACAATACAATACGTACGGTTTTGCATTTCTCTTCATGCTTATATGTTCTTCATTTACAGCGAAACGCAGCCATAGATTTTCATCGAATTTGACAGGATTTTTGACTTTTGCGTCGACTTATAAATAGCCTATAAGGTTCTTAGAAATTTCGTATTTTAAGGATGATACAAAAGGGAAAGTCTTCTTCGAACGCCAATATTACCGCAAAAATCAGACTATAGAATCATCCTTATAAATAAAAATCGAGCCTCAAATTTTGACGTTCAATAACTTTTCTTGTGTGCACCGAATTTGGTGATTTTTTTGGTGTTTTCGTTATGTTCAGGACCAGGTTTATGGCCTATCAAATTATTCCAATCCGACTTCAGGACTCTTTCCTACAGTCCTTCAAAGTTTGCATGTAATCCTTATGGAAGAAGAATTTGTGAGCTGGCCACACACAGAAATAAAAATCAGCTGTTATAATCATTGCGCCATCCAACAGCTGTCGGTAGATCGGTTTTTCATTTATTTTCTTCCTACTAATTCACAAAATTTCAATTCTCTACTAACTATTATGCCGCGATACGAACGAACGAACGTACGTTCGAACGATACGAACGAACTTGGGTCGCAGAACTCGAAATGCTGTAAATATGCACGGGAAAATCAGCAGAAGGAGATATACCATTCAATTCCCAGCAAGCTGCATTCAACTATAACTAAGAATACAAACTGCTGCACAACTAAATAAGCACAAAGGAAGTCCATATTGAGATATAAATAATAAAGTATAATACTGATTTTTGGATAATTTTCATGAAAATATAGTGCATCAGATTAAGCTAAGTCTAAGTGGTGATACACAGTGTTGATCTTTTGGAGGTTCCACGCCATGCCCGATTCAGTGTGTGTGAGTTCTTCCATTTAAACCAATAAGCGAGAAGCACCTGGATGCAAAATGCCGCATCGCCCCTCCTCAGGTGTATATCCAGCTAAAGTTTTTTCATGAGATGTATTAGCTATTTGGCGGTACGAAGTTCGCCGGGCCAGCTAGTTCATCATAAATCAGCTGTCGAGTGGATAATTAATTGCATGCAATGACGCATGTAATTGATATCTCAATGTAACTTAGTAAAAAATCAGCTGTCGTGTGGACTATTCATTGCATGCAATGACGCATGCAATTAATAAGTGAAAGTGAACATAGTATTTTTTCTCGTCCTTTCTCTGCTTCCACTAGAGCTGACCTGTTGCCAGTATATCTTGAAGGTGATTAGCTTTTGATGTTAGTATTCTTCATACTAACTTCATACAGCCATTACCCGTTTCCACACCGATATCTTGCCGACACGACATACAGACAGGATTTACTCTGATGGACAGTATAAGAGAAGGCTGTGGCTTATAACTGCGCGAGGTCCACTGTTCACAGAACTACTAGTCATAGAGAAACAAGAAGATACCCCAGAATGTCCATGTTCCAATTTTCAATGTTAGTTGAAGCTGATAGTCCTAGTACTTATTTTTCGTGAAGCTATTTGACGCTGGTAGTGTCTCTTACTCTACCGCTCTTATACTCTTACCCAGCTCGAACAGTAATAATAGACAGTAGTCGACAGTAATCGGCTTGAATTTAACAAGAATCAGTGCTTGAAATGTGGAATATTAACGCCCCATACCATAGAATATTTTCTTATGCTATATCTTCTCTATTATACTAGTAGTTCTGTGAGCAGTAGACCTCGCGCAGTTATAACGACGTCCCAGACCATAAGCACATCCACACTGATACAATAACTATATATTTGATCAGATCATGCTTACACAAGATTTAATTATCATATATATATATATTATATATATATTATATATATTATATATATATTATATATATATATATAATATATATATATATATAACGCTTTCCGGAATTTAGCGCGAGAAAACCAGAAGACATCTAGGCGCCCAGACGTTCTGTTATAAGTTCTTTCATCCTATTTAATAGTGCACAAAAATTGCATTTAATGAGGCATGCAATGAGGAATGCAATTTATAGTCTAAACAGCTGTTAATTTTTTACCAAGTTACATTGAGGTATTGAATTGCATGCGTCATGGCATGCAATTTATAGTCTACTCGACAGCTGATTTATGATGAATAATTCTATAGTCTGATTTTCACTCTAATATTGACGTATGAAGGAGGCTCCTTTTACCTTTTTTATTATCCTTGAAATGCAAAGTTTCCAAAAACCTTGTATATACGTCGACGCGCAATTTAAAAAGGATCACACCTGTCAAATTTCATGGAAATCTATTACCGCGTTTCGCCGTAAATGCGCAACATATAAACATATAAACATTTAAACGTTCAAACATTTAAACATTTAGGCCCGGTTACACAACAACCGGTTAAATTTTAACCGTGATTAATTTCACGAAAACCAATCAGAGAAGGTGTTTTTGAAAAGACGGTTTCTCTGATGCGTTCTCGTGGAATTAATCACGGTTAAAACTTAACCGGCTGTTGTGCAACCGGCACTAAAAAATTTAAACATTTGAATATTAATTTAAACATTAAGAGAAATGCCAAACCATCGACTTGAATCTTAGACCTCACTTAGCTCGGTCAATTATATTCTATACGTATCATATCTTGTAACATGTCCTTTTGATAAATAGTAGATAGTTATAGTAGCCTAGTTGCAGTATTCATGGTCCAAAGCTGCGTACAGACTCATGCGTCATGAACTCCAACTACTATCGGACCATAGCCAACTGTAGTAAATGCTTTAAATATTAACTTTACTTCATTAACATCTAGTAAACACCAATTTGAATATCAGAGTAATTAACTAATAAATAAAATTCCGGAAGACTTTATTAAGGATAAAATAACAAAAACAAAATTGAGATTAACAAGATCTTGGGTAAAACAGAACTATTGTTTTAAAATTGAGAATTGAGTTGGCTAAATCAACAATTTTTGGCAATATTAATTGTGTAAAAATTATTAGAACTTGACAATTTTTATATTATTTTTCTGTGTATCTATATTCTGTTTATCAAGTACTTGACTATTGATAAAATTCAACATCCATAGAT
Organism: Nilaparvata lugens; assembly: GCF_014356525.2. NCBI lineage: Eukaryota > Metazoa > Arthropoda > Insecta > Hemiptera > Delphacidae > Nilaparvata > Nilaparvata lugens. Next base: position 7,203,435 of record NC_052507.1, read on the forward strand.
TATTTACCATATATCAACAGAATTGTATCATTGTACTGCTGTTATTAGTTAAAAAATGTATTTCTTATTTTTAGAACTCGTGGCTGGAGCTCAAGGCTTCTTTTTCCGGTCACGCCAAAAACTATTGTAATTTAATGATTATTTTTATTTGTAAAAATATTTTTTGTATTTGGAAATAAATTGATTTGAATTTTCGTGCGGTTGACTATTATAGTAATGAGATTGATGACCAACAAAACTCAAGCCATCCCGAAACACCGGCCTAACGCCATTCTATACCCAACCTAACCCTAGAAAAGCGGCTAAAATACAGAGTTTTGCCCTTTGGCGAGTGTCGACAAGATGATAAATGGCGACGGAGAATTCGTTAGACACTTTAATGGAAGACCAGCATTGAGTCGGGACCAGATAAGGCGGGTTTACGCTCACCTTCATTCCCAATGTAACTACTTGACAAGTCCCACATCAGCGCTCCCGTTTATAGCCCTTATTAATCTCTCCCATATCCGTGAATTGGGAGCTGGGTTTATGGTGAGGTCCACGATATAATGGCAGTGGAGGAAGATGGGAGGAAAGCGTTACCGATTCTATCCCTTGCCTTTGCCCTTTATAGAGGATAGGTGATATCAGTATATCTGATATCACATTAACTGTTTATTCTTGTTTACAATATCAGAGTTAAAATATTTTATTCGTCAAGGATAAATATTCTTCAATTATTTAATAATATATTTTCAAAATTGAGATAAAATATTTTGTTCATTTATTATATTAATTGAAAACTGATCTGGCAACGTTGCTGAGTCAGAGATAGCAGTAGATAGTGGTATCTGCTTTGTCGAATGATAGACAAGGATAGCAACACCAAAGTTGATCAAATACTGCCATTATAACATGGACCTCAATACTAGTAGTTCTGTGAACAGTAGACCTCGCGCTCACTGAGTTACATTGGCCTGTTGTTATGTTTTCTCAAAAATTAATAAATAATCTATCAACTTAAAATGTCTAGAAAAAATCCTTAATAAACTTAGAGCTTTCTGTCCTATATCGTACCGTGACGTGTCGTCCCGGAATGTGAGTGTGAGCGCTGTTATCAGGTCTGACTGCAACTGTCTACAAAGTTGATGGAAAGATACATTTTCAAGATGTTCGATGTTTTTGAACGGGTGGTATTATAGTCAACTGTCTACTAACGTTAATGGAAAGATACATTTTCATGATGTTCGTTGTTTTTGAACGGGTAGTATTATAGTCCACTAGACAGCTGATTTATGATGAATAATTCTATAGTCTGATTTTTACTCCAATATTGGCGTATGAAGGAGGCTCCGTTTTCCTTTTATATTATCATTGAAATGTAAAATTTCCAAAAACACTGTATATACGTCGACGTGCAATTAAAAAAGGAACATACCTGTCAAATTTCATGAAAATCTATTACCGCGTTTCGCCGTAAATGCGAACTTTAAAACATATAAACATTCAAACATTTAAACATTAAGAGAAATGCCTAGCTTTGTGCAACTTGCGATTCTGTTTCCATATGTGTGTTTCTACACATATTCCATGTGCTCAAATAATCGGATTGTTTTTCTTTGGTGATTGTATTATAATCAAAGCTGCCTAATCAATGAGGCTCACGATATATGTTGAACACGGGATACTTTATGTTTAAAAAATATAGATTAGTTGAGCATTTATGAGTCGTGTAGGTCTTCTTCTTCTTCTAAATAAAGATGAATAATTATTGAGGACTGAAAATTTTGTGAAGTGAACAACTACAAGATTTGACCCATTTCGGGCTACGTGTAACCTTACCTAAATTTGGGAGAGGTATAGCACAAGGCTAACTCATTTTTTCTCTCCCTATCTTCTTGATGATGTACTTATTGTATGAATCAATAATGAATAAAGAAAAGTTACTCTTATAATTCAATTCCTGTGAATGGTTGGTTGGTTATTGACATCAGCACTCTCGAAAACTATTGTAATTTTTTTTAGAGTACATTTGCACAAAATAACGGTTATGTAGGAAATAAAATAAATTTTAGGCGGAGGGAAATATGGGTAGTCCTACCGGACCATATACAATCCTATACAAATAATGAGAAAGACATATAAATTGAATATGAATAAATAGAGAAATGCTTCTCCTTTTCACTTAGGTGTACTGGACGTTGTTCATGAAGTGAAGAATATAGAAAAATTCAAGTACCCTTCTTAGAAAAGGTTCTTAGATTTCTATTTTTATCCTATTATATTAAGCGAGCAATTTCTGTATTTATATATCTGGTTATTTTTATATCTGGCTATTTTCATATCTGGTTATTTCTATATCTGGCTATTTTTATATCTGGTTATTTATGTTTAACAGATCTCGAAAACGGCTCTAACGATTTCCACGAAATTTGGAACATAGTGGGTTTATGATATGAAAATTCGATTGCACTAGGTCTCATCTTCGAGAAAATTCGCTGAAGGACATGAAAAGGAGAAATTCATCCTTGGCTGAATCAGCTGTGTATAGTAAAAAAGTGAGTGAGCGAGTGAGTATGTGAAAAATCAAAATATCGCATCCCCGAAGTTCATAAGATGACATATCACAGCCAGCTGTGAAATATAAACACGATTATTTTAGAGAATTGTGTTCTGTTTATCAATAAATATGAAAATAACGAGCGAAGCTCGGTGCACCGATATTCTATATGGAGTGATAACTATAATGATGGTGGTCCTCATGTAGATGATGATTATGGTTATGATGCCGAAGAGATGACACTTGTAAGCTCCACTCAATGAATCTGAATTATGAATGAAAGTATCACTGTAACACAAAACTTTTGGAAAAACGAGTCTTTTCATTGAATGAGTCGACTCAATTGAAAAATAATTCCATTGAATCAGTCCCGGCTTACAGCTGTCACAATCAAATCCAATACGAAGGTAATTCTGTGAGAATGGAGAGCTTTTGTGATCTGTGATCTTAGTCTGTGATTGAGAATGAACGCCATAATGACAATGAGAGCCATACTGTTTCATCATGGGTATCAATATTATTGTATTGTATCCATTGAGACAGTGGATTATTCGAGACTTGATATGGATTAGTTGATTATTCGGATCGTGAATTATTCGACATCTATATAATAAGAGAGAGTAGGGTTGTGTTTGTTCGTTTGTTCGTTTGTTCGCATCATAACATGTCAACTTGTGGATTGCATACCGGAAAAACGGGAATGATTTAGATCTCCAAATTTTGAACATAGATTCTAAAAATATCAATCTCGTGCACCTGGAAGCCCAAATTTCAATTTTCCTTCTAGATTTTTCAGAATTAATGTTCAAATTCATCTATGCTACCGTAGGCTACATGAAGTTTCATAGCCCAAAGTGTCTCTTTTCATGAGCAGGTTATAAGACTTCCATTTATGAACGTCTATGTAGCGCAGCGGTAAAAGGCCTGCTTACGGTGCGTTGGTTCCTCGGTTCGAATTCCCGAGGCATCCCATTTTTTTGTTCTTAATTTTTTCCTTCGAAACGTATTATTATCAATTATTTTTTGATTTCATTACTTTTGAACTTGGACTTTATCAAATAATTATTTTTAATGTAAAATTTTGCCACCAGTACAAATGAATTCGACATATTCTTCATGCTGTAGGCCTATAATTGAATTTCATAAGAAAAACATGAATAGATCACAATAAAATAAGAAATAATTTATATTCTTCAGTTATAATGTACTATCAGACACGAATTCCCAGTGAAACGAGTATTTTAGGTATTTTGTTTGGAATTGGGAGAACAAAAGGCTGTCTGATTCAAATTGAGGAGGATCCTAATCGAACTAAAATTTATTGATGTATTGGAAAAATCAATATGATTCTGTGAGGTTTCCAAGTATTATGTATTCTTCAGTTTTCTATACTATAATAAAGGAAAGAACTGGCTTATACACGTGCGGAATAGGGAATTATGTTTGACGCATTATCACGTCTGAAATATACTCAACTGATTAATTTGAAATTTTGCATATAGACTCTTCATTAACCGAGGATGGTTATAGGCCTATTTTCAAATTTCGATTTTTTATTACGTCAATTTTTCATTTTGCAGTTTTAAAATAGTGCTTGCGAAGCACGGGTTACCTACTAGTAGATTTTATTATTAGATCGGTTGATTATTCGGATCAGGACAGCTGCCACTCAATAATCGGGAACCATGAGAATTATTAGATTCTCGATGTAGATTAGTAGATTATTCTGATATTTTTCAGGGCAGTCTTCTCTCATTAGACCTATAGTTACTATACTCTTGTTCCTATATAGTAGCTGTATTTATATCAGTAGTCGAGTCGATCAATTGACAGTCGATTGTTCAGGTCTTTGTTAGTGCATTTGCCACTTAATATCTGGAAGCTAAGTAGTGAATTATATAACAGTCGATAGTGAGACTCTAAAGTATAAGAATAGTCAAACATTTATATTATAATATAAATATTATAACACGTAACACAACAAAGAAGTCACACAAAGTCTCTTTACATATATACTCTTCTGTGGTATGGAATACTCCATCCATGAATGAGATTTTCAACTTTTTTTTCAAAGTCATAAAGATTTTCACAATTTTCCAAATGAGTAGAAATTTTTTTGATTAATTCAAGGCTCATTTAACTTATGTTGGCTTTCTTCAAGAAACGCTGTTCTGTTGTATTATAGTGAGGTCCACGTTATAATGGCAGTGTTTGATTAGCAATGGTACTGCTATCCTTGTCTATCATTCAACAAAGCGGATAGAGCTATCTCTCTCTCTCTTTGCTCTGTTGTTAGATCGTCTTTTAAGAAAATATAATTATTAGTTAATAATTAACAAAATATCTCTTCTTAATTATGAAAATTGATTATGAAATTATTGAGAGATACAATTTCTTGCTTAATAAAATGTAATTAACTAGAAATAGAGAGAAAAATAAAAATCTCAGTACCCTTTAGGAATTATTTAATCACAACATGTTTTAACATTGATGCCACTTTCAAGTGATATGAAGTAAATCTTGATTTTATTCATATCACTTGAAAATGGCATCAATGTCCAAAAGATGTTGTGATATAATAATTCATAAAGGGTACCGAGATTCTTATCTTTCTTTCTATTTCTATCAAGAGAAGCCCTACACAGAAAAGATATATATAATTAACTAGCTTGCCCGGCGAACTTCGTACCGCCAAAAAGTCAATGTATCACATGTCACACTTGACTTTATTTGGTAAATCATGAAATTTATCTGACAATCAATATTTTCATTCATATCTCAATACGGACTTTCTATGTGCCGTTTCCAATACCAGTAAACAATTTTATCACAGAGTGACGTGTTTATTACAGCTGGTATAAGTTTAGATGCTGAATCATATTATCACAGCATGATCTTGAATCATGGTAGTTTTCCCGTTCTACATTAGCCGCTCAGCTGATAATTTCGAAAACAGAGGTCTGTGGAGTTGATTAATATAATAATTACTACTAGCCGTCAGGCTCGTTTCACTCGCCATATCCGTCTAGCCAGGGGGATCCGCCCCCTGGACCACCGAATGGATCGTCCAAGAATGAGATCAGCATTTTTCATTTGAGCATTTTTATCATATGTTAGGACCAATCCAGTCGGGGGTCCAGACTAAACGTCTGGCTAAACGGATATGGCGAGGGAAGCGAGCCTGACGACTAGTAATATACTTTTCCTACAGATACCTTGAAAAGTGACCATTTCTACACTGATTGCAGGCCGCAAAGAATCACTTTTCCGCTCTAGTGCGAAAAGTATTACTTTGCGTACTCCAGATTTGCAGCATGACAATGCAAAATAGTTAGTAGGTTATATGGAGCACCAGTGCAGGAAAATCAAAATTAAGTTGGTAACACTGACTGTGGTATAGTGAGGTCCACGTTATAATGACAGTGGAGAACAGCGTTGCCTTTTTATAATGTGCCTTGATTATAGTCATTTCAATGCTTACATAAGATAAACCCCCTTCAAGTAGTCAGATAAATTCTCAATAGAATCACTGATCATTATAATTTAATTATTATTATTCAATTTTGAATAAATTAAGGTTTTTATTGATACTAAAATTACACAGAAAAAACATTTGATGGATTTCAGGGAATTTTACCCATAATTACCCACTTTTCATATTCAATGGTAACTGTAGGAAAAAATTTAATGTGAAATATGTGTGCAAAGTTCGTTTGCTGCACTCAAGAAACCATTATTCCGCACTCGCCTACGGCTCGTGTGTAAACGTTTCTTTCGGTGCAGCAAACTGTCACTTTGCGCACTAGTTGCACAAATAACTAATTCCCAGGAATAGCTCTGATTGGAGTAGCAGTGCCCAATTAATTTTTCCGTGATAAATGCATTTCAATCTTCAACTTGGTGCCAACCTAACAAAGTCAACTCAACTTAATGCCAACCTGACAAAATTATTAATTTAGTTACCAGTTAACAACTGTTTCGAAGAGGTACTCTCTCTAGATTATAGTTCTATATTAACATATGGTATGGCCTTTTTTAATTATAATTAAGAGAATAAGAAGAATATACATGCTAAAAGACGAACTTTAAACACTTAAAAACCACCCTTTGAGTTAAAATATCGCCAAAAGATGAATATCGTCTCTAAAGGGCCAACTGAACATACCTATCAAATTTGAACGTTTTTGGTCCGGTAGATTTTTAGTTCTGCGAGTGAGTGAGTGAGTCAGTCAGTCAGTCAGTCAGTCAGTCAGTGAGTGCCATTTCGCTTTTTATATATATAGATTAGCCCCCCATTAAATTTTCTGGTCAGAAATCATCCCCAATATTCACACAACATATTCCCAAAGTTTTATGCCGTTCTGTCAAGTAGTTTTCGAGTCTATAGGGAGCAAACAAACTAACAAACTTACTAGCACATAAACAGACATTCATTTTCATATATAGATTATTTTAAACGAGAATGAACCTTTAATATTACATCAATAAACCTGTATTAGTTACCGTCAAGAAGGCATTGACTAGACAGCGAGGATCGGCAACATTGCTCTCCTATCTGTCTCCACTGTCATTATAAAATGAGCCTCAGTATAGTTCAAGCATAGAGAAACAATAGCGTAAGTAGATATCCCATGGTATAGGGCGTTTATGTCGCAAGTTTTACTGTTATCCCAAGCCGATAGTTCACGTAGTTGTTTCCTATGCAGCTGTGTGACGCTGGTAGTCTCTCAAATTGTGCCGTTCATACACTTTCACCCCAACAGAACAGTAAAAATTGACAATAATCGACAGTAATCAGCTTGAGATAACAGTAAAAGTTGCGACATAAATTCCTTATACCATGGGATATCTACTTACGCTATTGTTTCTCTATGGTTCAAGTCTCATCATCCTCTTGTCCTTCTAATAACACTTCTTCTACTCTCCACTTTCTCTTGTTCTCTTTTCCATGTCCATGGTTTTTTAAGTTTTTTAAATTCTTCTTCTTCTTCCTCTTCTTCTTCTTCTTCTTCTCCTCCTCCTCCTCCTTCTTCTTCTTCTTCTTCTCCTTCTTCTTCTCCCTCTTCGTCCATGGTTTGCGATAATGTAATGCGGGTTGCCTATTCTACTCCTTCATAACATCAAGACAGAGGATCGGCAACGTTGTTCTCCTATCATTCTCCACTGCCATTATAACGTGTTCCTCACTAGAGCCAGATTTGGATCATTATTAGGGCAGCTGTTTCACAAGGAACCAATAGTCGAGTCGATCATTCGACAGTCGACACAGGTTAGTCGATTATTCGATAGTTGATATAGATTAGTCGATTACTAGGATCATTATATTTGAGCCAGCTGTCACACAATACAGTGGTACTCTCATGTCTCGTTGTCTGAGCAGAGTCGATCATTCGACAGTCGACACAGGTTAGTCGATTATTCGATAGTTGATATAGATTAGTCGATTACTAGGATCATTAAACTTGAGCCAGCTGTCACACAATGCAGTGGTCCTCTCCTGTCTCGTTGTCTGAGCAGAGTCGATCATTCGACAGTCGACACAGGTTAGTCGATTATTCGATAGTTGATATAGATTAGTCGATTACTGGGATCATTAAACTTGAGCCAGCTGTCACACAATACAGTGGTCCTCTCCTGTCTCGTTGTCTGAGCAGAGTCGATCATTCGACAGTCGACACAGGTTTTTCGATTATTCGTTAGTTGATATAGATTAGTCGATTACTAGGATCGTTATAACTGAGCCAGCTGTCACACGATACAGTGGTATTCTCATGTCTCGTTGTCTGAGCAGAGTCGATCATTCGACAGTCGACACAGGTTAGTCGATTATTCGATAGTTGATATAGATTAGTCGATTACTATGATCATTATATTTGAGCTAGCTGTCACACAATACAGTGGCCAGCCCCTGTTCCGTTGTCTGATCACAACAACCAACCTGATGCCAAAACCCAAAACAGGGACAATGATGTGACGTCACTTGTGGTCATGTGACCGACTTGTCATTGGTGAACTACATGTGACGAGATGATGTTCCGATTCAAGAGCTCGGTCTGGGACAGAAGCTGTACCACACTACAATGCTGTGCCGTGTTTGAAATTTGAATACAATTCATCATGGTTAGATTCAGAGCAGAACTGGATTAACTTTCGATCTATGAAGTATGAAAACAGAGCTCTGTTGTGCTTAGATTAGACTGGAGTTTATTCATTGACCGAGCGAAGTGAGGTCTAAGATTCAAGTCGACGGTTTTGCATTTCTCTTTATGTTTATATTCTTTTATATTTGTTTATATGTTCCGAATTCACGGCGAAACGCGGTAATAGATTCTCATAAAATTTGACAGGTATGTTCCTTTTTAAATTGCGCCTCGACGTATATACAAGGTTTTTGGCAATTTTGCATTTCAAGGATAATAATAAAAAAGGAAAAGGAGCCTCCTTGATACGCCAATATTACAGTAAAGATCGGGCCTGGCAATTTTGCATTTGAAGGATAATAATATAAAAGGAAAAGGAGCCTCCTTGATACGCCAATATTACAGTAAAGATCAGGCCTTAGAATTATTCATCATGAATCAGCTTTCGAGTGTATTATAAATTGCATGCAATTCAATATCTCAATGCAACTTATATAGAACACAGCTGTTGTGTGGACTGTTAACTGCATGCAGTGAGGCATGCAATTGATAACTTGATGCAGCGTAGTATTTTCTCTCGACTTTTCTCTGCTTTCAACTTGGTAAGCTTTTGATGATAGTAGCATAATATAGCTGTTCACATAAAATTATTAGCATTGTCGATACAACAACATGAACAGCCATTAGTCGTTTATACACCACCGATATCTCGCTGACGCGACAGGACAGGACAGAATTTACTCTGATGGACATTTTTAGAGGAGACTGTGGTTTATTACTGCACGAGGTCTACTGTTCACAGAACTAATAGTGTATCATGTGATAAGAGAGTATATTGCAAGATAGTATAGAAAGAGTATTCAAAAAGTATACAAAGAGTGCATTACATACTGTGCCCACTGGTTTTAATGCATACAAAATTATATCAATTAGAATAAACTTCAAAGTGAGAAGATGAAACAATTCAAACCAGAAGTGTTTGGGCATTGTTCCACCAGCATGAAACATTAATAATAATAATAATAATAACAATAATGTTAATGTCTCTGGTCGAGGGTACAACACGACCAGAGGAGTTTATTCAAATTAAAGATATGACATTATCATAGACATTATCAATTGTGTTGTGAGTGTTACCTTCCTCTTTATAGATTATTCCATATGATTCTATTTCCAAAAACAAAAATAAGATTGAAATTCTCTGTTCTGTTCACTTCTTTCAATTCTGTAACAAAGATTAAGGTGAAACACACAGGCACTAAATTCTATACTACGTAACGCATACGTAGAATATAGAATATAGATATAGAATTCACTGGTTAATTAAAACAATATGAAAACTTGTGGTGCCCTTTTCAACTTTTCAACTTGAAAATGACCTAAGTTATGATCGAAACTAGTCGTTGTAATATTTTGGATAAAAAAGGATACTACAAGCTTCCATTTTGTTTTTATTAATTTATAAAAACCAGCCCAAATAAAGTGTTTTTATAAACCACTGTTTCTATACAAGTTGAAACATTACAGTTGATCTATTTATTGAAGGTACATTAGAATAATAATGAAGAAATGAGAGATAGTGAACGAGAGACGAAGAGGGATAATGTCTTGCTCTGTGAAGCTTTTCTATCGTCTCAGGAAATCCCTCTGATTACTAGGCAATCCAGACTGAATCCCCAATCTAGCACTCACAAAGAGCTGCAATATGTTCTTAAATCAAGTGGAAACTTGTACAGTGGATCAAATCCGATTGTCTTCATTCTTCACTACAATAATGTTAAAGATTTCTCATTTCAAAAAAATCTCTATCCTCTGCATTTTCTCCACTTTTATTCCAATGTACTTGATATTTCTCATTCAGATGGAAAAATAATGCTATATTTACTTATATATATCCATACCCATATTTACTTATTCACCTATATATACTTCTCAATTTTTCTTTTCTTTCTCTTTCTCCTTACATCCTTCTTCGCCTTTCATCCTTCTTTCTCTCTCCGTCTTCTTTTTCTCTCGCTCCCTAACATTTATCTTCTTTTGAACATAAAAGTGTTACTACTATGTACTATTTTACTACTATGTACCTATGCTAGCGCACAAACCTGGGTTTTGCTGGTTTTGTCAGATAGGAAACAAGTTATTTTTAATTAAAGAGTCTATGTGTTTTTGGAATCTTATTATGTATTTCTTGCTTGTTTATTATTATTATTATTATTATTATTATTTTATTATTATTATTATTATTATTTAATTTGTCATGAATTTGTCACCTCTGTGTGCCACAAGGTTCCAATCTTGGACCATTGCTTTATCTGGGTCAGTAATCACAATGGTTGGTGTTTCAAAGGAAACTAAGATATTTCAGTATGCTGATGACACAGTTATGGTAGCCAGCCAGACAAGTTTTGATGAAGCAAGAATATTGCTACAAAGAGACTTTGATAGAATGCAAAGATGGATCCATGATAATGGCTTGACTTTGAATTTTTAAAAAACCACTTGTATGCATATGAGACCGCCACGTCAAACCTCAAAGTCCACTAATATTACTATGCATTCCTTAAATTGTCTACATGAGAATAACTTTGGAACTCCTTGTACTTGTAATGAAAAGGTCAAACAAGTTACATTCAAAAGTATCTAGGTATTTTCATTGATGATGTTTAAAGTGGGGTCCTCACATTGATAGTGTATGCCAGCGTCTTCGCTCATGTCTATTTGGTTTATATAACTTACAGCGATCTGTCTCAAAGAAGACATTGATAGTTGTTTATAAAGCCCTAGCTGAATCCGTAGTAAGATACGGTGTCAATGTTTGGGGTAATGCAAGTGGCTATGAAATTGATAGAGTTAAGAGATTACAAAATTCCTTGCTGAAAATAGTTCATTCAAAACAAGAGAGTTACCCTAAGCCAAATTTGTTTAAAAAATATAGCATTCTTCCTGTAAACGAGCTTTTCAGATAGATATCTTATTAAATAATTATTTTTCTAATAACTTTAAAATGTCAAGTAGAATTGCATGAGCGAAGACAAGGTGCTGCTTATAAGAGGTTTATTGTGCCCGAATACAATAATTATCATGGTAAATGGAACTTAGTTATGTTGTACCAACTATTTTCAATGAGTTGCCAGATGATTTAATTGGTCTGGATAGAATTTCAATTGTTAAGAATAAGATGAAACACTTTCTGTTAAATAATTTGAGTGAATTTGAATGATTTTCATAAATTCTTTTTTTTTTATATATATTTTTCTTGTGTATTATTGTTTGTGATAAGCACAACTGAAATCCCATTGTTTTATTATTTTATTGCTACACAATACAATTAAATGAATTATTATCAATGTATCAATTAATTTTGATTGTATCAATGTACTATTTCTATGGTTTTTTTTAATATAATGTAAAACTTGACTCCTCCAGTCAAACCTTCTTTAGAAGGTTTTGGAGAATTTATAATTCGTCTGGTTTATAATATTTGAAATGTTCTACTGGAAGGGAATCTTCTTATCTTTTGTCATTCTTGCTTTTTTTTATTATTCTTCATTTGTTTTGTTTGTAAGATTTCTTTTTATAAGTGTATTTTTCATTTTTGTTTGTTATATTTTCTATAATAAACTCCCTTCTTCTGGGGGTACCAGGACGAAGGAAAAAGGAAAGGAAGGATTATTATTATTATTATTATTATGCGTCAAATTCCCTTGTATAGAAATCGCTAAGTATTTACTTTGGATGCCGTACTAGATCCTTATTTCTACGATTATTCCAAAAAATTTTCATTCTAGCCGATATAGCCTCTCTTCTTAATTTCCACGGGGCGTATTTCCCACTTTGCAACACTCCTTCTAAATTGGTTTCTGTCAAATATTATGTCATCATTAATTCCTGCATCAGATAAGTCCTTCTGTACATTTTTAATCCAATTATTATGATTTTTATCTCATTATTATTATGATTTATAGTCTACATTGTATTGTTTTGAATATGAAAAAAAATTGATTTTTTTACGTGAGAAACGTAACGTTAATCCAGCACTCTATAAAAATTATCTAGAAGTTATAATTTTGAAAAAAAAAATTTCGGCACAATCTTGAAGACAACATTATTTAACGCCTTGTTCTCAATTCAACGATTGCGCATCCAAATTAAAACGTCTAAACTGATTCAGCGAGGGCTGAACAGCTGAACAGCTGAACAGAGCACAATGTTCTGAATATTCAACGCAGCCTAACTTTTGACACTAAATGTATTCTTTCAATCGGATGCACTCCCAGTGGCATTCGGCTGCTGACTACAGTCGAACCTCGGCTGAATATTAATGCAGCAGTCAGCAAAAGTTAAGCTCAGGCAAGAGGGGCACAAAGGAGGGGTAAGAGGGTGGTGATGAGGGGGCAAGAGTAGGGTAACTTCCGGGTTGCCAGTTTGGCTCCAAAAAAGTTTTGTACAGCCTTGTTGTTAGATGCTTATTATTGCTTGTTTCGGCCCAAAGATTTAGGCCCGAATTCACCAAAAACGAGATCTAGGTTTGAGCGGCAGTTGGTTCTAAGTTGTCAGATGACTTTGAATTGATTTTGTAATAGTATCTCAAGTCACAAGGACGGGAAGGGCACTTTTGCAGGCGAGAATGATGTTTCTAGTCGAGGCGTTAGCCTGGACTAGAAACTCATTCGAGCACTGCAAAAGACATTCACGTCCAAGTAGCTTACACTTTTTTGTCATTATAATCTAGAAATAATTGAGAAACAGAAAACATTACCTGCTTGTGCTGACATTACTACATGCATTCTATAAACATAACCTAGTTTACAAGTTTCGAATCAGGAATTTCCTGATTGTAGTTGACAAAACTTCCACCTGGAGCGCTAAAAGGCGGTTTTCGTACCAGTTTTGCTGTTCCAAATTCGGAACTACGGAGCATACTCGACTGTAAAGAAAACATATGATTTTATTACAGTATAATAAGCTATAATGAGGATCATATGTTTATTTGATCTACAACCAGCTGTTAACCGGCTTAATTTCATGGATTTAAAACAGCTGAAAATGAATGACTATGATAAAAAACCATTTTTTGTTTATTTAGAATCAACTGGCGCTTAAACCAAGTTTTCGTTTTGGTGAATTTGGTCCTAAGTCATGCTTCATAGCAAGCATCAAAATAATTTTTCAGAAAAGAACAAATTATTGTGGAGGAGAAAAGGAAAATTATTGTGATTGGATAAGATGAGATTGAATCTATTTATTCATTAGTGTTTTTATTTGTTATTTTATATTAAACACTTTTTCAAAAGTAGGGTACTATGATGTTGTTTTATATATATATATATATATATATATATGTAGCCCTGAATACATACATACGTTTCTAGATTAGATTCAAGTTCAATTTTTATTGAACAAAATATTCAAATTGGAGGTCCCACTAAACCCGAAGGTTTCTCAGTAGGTGCCTATATAAGTATACATAATAAATCACAGAATCGTACATTACAAAAAATAAAGTTAACAAATTTGATAAGAGGAAGAGAGAAAAATGTTTTTTTCATGCAAAGGGAAGTTGGGAAGGTTTTTTTTCCATGTATGTTACAATATATACTTGCTTATTCACTTATCTTAAATTAAAAGCCAGTATTGCTAGTTATTCAACGAATTTTACAAAGTATGAAAAGTTATCAATCAGAATGGATATTGAATGAAAAATGATTATATTACATCCCGATGTAACTACATAAATCGTCGGTGCTTCAACAAATAATTGTCGACTCTCTGGAAAGGGAAGTATTCATATTTTTGCCAATATCTCCGTTATGCATGATTCGATTTCAGTTTGGTTTTAGGTATAAAATAGTAGAAAATAGGTAGGAAATTCCGATGTACTTTTAAAATTGAAATTCAAAGATGGCCGGGCTGAGAGGTCATTGACCTTTATATATTTTTGCTCACATATCTGTTATCCTTGAGGTGAAAAATCTGTTTTGGAGGTATAAGATGGTAGATAATAGGTAGTAAATCTCGGCATAGTTTTTTTGGTAAAATTCAAAGATGGCTGGGCTGACATATCCCTGGCCCGGTACTTTAGTTTATTCAATTTCTCTGTTATCCTTGAGGTGTAAAATCTGTTATTGGAGGTATAAAATAGTAGAGAATAAGTACTAAATCTTGGCATAGTTTGTTTGGTGGAATTCGAATATGGCCGGGAAAGCGACATGAACGTAAGTAATATTGTTCCCATCAACTCACAACCAGGAGTGGAGGAGGAGAAGGAGTATAAAAAGAAGTATGAGGAGGAGGAACAGGAGGAGGGAAAGAAGATAAAGAGGAGAAGAAGAAGAAGAAGAAGAAGAAGAAGAAGAAGAAGAAGAAGAAGAAGAAGAAGAAGGAAAAGGAGAAGAAGAAGAAGAAGAAGAAGAAGAAGAAGAAGAAGAAGAAGAAGAAGAAGAAGAAGAGAAGAAGAAGGAGAAGGAGGATGAGGAAAAGAAGAAGTGATGAAGAAGAAGGAGGAAGACGAGGAGGTGTAGGAGGAGGAGGTGGAGGAGGAGGATTGATTGATTGATTGAGTACTTTATTTATGTAGATTACAATATATACTGGCTTATACACTTATATACAATAGCTTACAATACAGCAAAGTTACAGATGAATTTACATAATATAGACTAAGAAAATAACTATTGAACTGTATATGATATGAAAAAGCAATTTGTAATATAATAACTATAGATAATAATCATATGTTATGCATCTACATAAATTGGCGGAGCTTTGGACATATCAATGTCCATTCTTGGGAAGAATATTAAAAATATCCTCCCACTAACTCTCTACCAAAACGTTAATTTCGTTATTTAAACTAAGGTTATTTATTAATGGAAATATTGTAAAAGTTTTAATCAATATGAATATTGAAGAGAAAAAAACAGAAAATTGATAAGTAAAATAATTATATAGGTAGATAAGATCAAATAATTGATTAATAAAATGAAGTAGGCTGAAAGTAGATCAGGGTATCAAATTTCAGTAATATACAGCAGTATGCAGTGGATAATTGAAATAACATGAGTTTATATAATATATATATATATATATACAATTCGTTCTATACATGGTTTAAAGGTTTATATTGGTGGAATGGGTGAGGGATGGTTGTCATGTGATCGTTCTAGGGCCGGACAGTTTCAGTCATTTGTTCCAAAATATGTTTTTTTAAAGTCAGGTGAAGCTCGCTCGGCTCTCGATAGACCTGATAGAAACAGGAAGTGTATTCCATGCACGACAGGCACTGACTAAGAAGGATTTTGTGAAAATAGTAGTTCGATGATTGGGTATCCTTAAAGTACTTTCTCCGGTTCTAGTATGTGAAGCATCTATCCTCCTACCTTCAGAGACAAATTTGAAATCATCTTTAAAATAGTTCGGATTACCGTATTTCAAGATATCTCTAACAAGCTTGACTATTCGAAAAAGCCTCTGATCGGGAAGCTTCAATGTTGAACTAGCAATGTGGGCTGGGGTGATATGATCATGGCGTTGGAGAGAGTAGACGAAACGTAGACAATAATTTTGGCAACGCTGTAGTTTATCATTCAGAGTGACTTGCATATCATTAAGAACAGAATTACAATACATTAAATGTGGGAAGATGAGAGATTGAACCAATAATAATTTAATGTTTCTAGGGAGGATATCGTGCATTTTCTTCAATGCATGCATGGCTGAGAATACCTTTTTACAAGTTTTGTTCACTTGTTCTGACCAGTCAAGAGTATTATTCATAATAATGCCTAAATTTTTAACTGAGCTACAGTAAGGAATGTCATTACCGTCTACACTAATTTTGTGAATCGATTCAAGGTCAATATTGTTATAAGACGAGAATATCCATTATAATGGGTTGTGTTTTGATGGGATTAAGCTTAAGGCCATTTTTCTTTGTCCATTCCACTATCGAATTGATATCCTGATTCATTATTCCAACTGTTTCATTATTTTTGTTATGGGACAGCTTAAATAGATTTGAAGGTCGTCTGCATAAGTATGGAAACTGGAGAATTTGATAATGGAAGAAAGGTCATTAGCATACAAGTGAAGAGGAGAGGGCCTAAAATTGAACCTTGTGGTACTCCATGCATAACGTTTTTCCAAGTTGACTTTTTGTCACCGACAGATACACATTGTTTCCTACCTAATAGATAGGATTTAAACCAAACTAACGAGTTGTGACTGAAACCAAGAATAGCCAACTTATTCAGAAGGACTGTATGATCAACAGTATCGAATGCTTTAGAAAAATCAAATAGGGTGAGGATGGTGCATTTTCTTTGGTCCATAGCTAACCTTATATCATCAGTGACACGAAGCAGAGCTGTCTCAGTTGAATGGAATTTTCTAAAGCCTGATTGAAAGTTATGAAGCTTACTATTGTTGTCTAGAAATTTTACAACTTGAGCATGAATGAGTCTTTCTAGCACTTTGGACAATGCAGGTAAAATACTGATTGGTCTAAAATCCTCAACTTTATTGGGTGATGGAACTTTATTTAGAGGGCGAACCAGAGCAAACTTCCAGTTTTCAGGGAAAATGCCTTCTTCAAGTGACTTGTTGAAAATGTATGTAATGGTTGGTAAAACAGCAATAACATCTTCTTGATAAATTTAATAGGAATTTTGTCTACACCCGTAGCATTACTATGAATACGTTGAATTGCTCTGAAAGTGTCTTCTTCTGAGATTGGATGGAAATGAAATTGATCAGTGATTGGTAAATCTAAGTTTGTAACCTGCTCTTCAAGATCATCTATATGATTAGCAATGACAACTTCGTCGCGTTGGTTAGAGTGTGAAACGAAATGGTCATTTATATTATTCAATGGTAAGTCAATTTGTGGATTCGATTTCTGTTTGCCAAGCCCGAATTCTTTTATTCCCTGCCAAAGTGATTTAGAGTCTTGTCTATTGTTTGTCATAAACGAATTCAAGTACCTAATCTTTGAGTTCCGTAATTCCTGTTTAACCCTATTTCTAAGGCTCCTATACTCTATCAAACTGTCCAAGTCAAATGTCTTTTTAAATTTTCTATGTGCTTTGTCTCTACGTCCCATCATCTTAAGTATGTCTTCAGTCATCCACGGTACTCGTCGTTTTCTATTAATCCTCCTTGTCACATAGGTGCATGTTTGTCATACAAAGTCAAAGTCCAATTCTCGAAGTCTTAACCATGTCATCAACTGAGGGTAATGCTTCAATTTGATGCCATGGAGTCTGAGCCACATCAGTCAGGAAGGCGGCTTCATCAAAGTTTTTGAAGTCTCTATAAGTGATAATTTTCTGTTCTGGCTTGGGTATCTTATGGGAAAGTACACAGTAGATCAAATCATGTCTAGAAATAGCTGGGACTGAGATTTGGCCTGCTTGAACAACCTCATTGGGATCACTAACAATGAGAAGGTCAATGAGTGTGTCTGATTCATTAGTATGATGAGTTGGATCGAGGGGTAAAATAGTCATGTTTAGGCATTGGAAAATTGTAGTCAGTTGAAAGTAGTCAAAGTTACGATTCGTCATGTTCAAGTCGGTGTTCATATCCCCCATAACTAGTATACGGTTATAACAAGGCATAAGAGAAAGCAAGGCATTTTCGAAATCTGTGAAATGACCTATTTTTGGTGGGCGATAACAGATACCAACGAGTAATTTATCATTACTAGATAAGGATAATTCAAGTAGCATAAACTCTGGTCTGGAACAATACTCTTGTTTAGATGTGATTAAAACTTTTGTTTTGATACCATCTTTCACATAAATTGCTACCCCCACAAGCTTTATTAATCTATCATTCCGGAAAAGATTATATCCAGGCAATGCAACAAAATTTGATGAAATACTAGGCTTCAAAAATGATTCGGAAATTCCGATTATATTGAAGTCCTGAAAACGGAAGATTGCTCTGAGTTCATCAATGCAATGTGGCAACTGAGGGATTGGACGTTAAGGTGAGCAGCCTTAAAAAGTTCTTTGAAAGAGTAGAGCTTATTTGCTAGAAACATACCTGCGTCATTATTACTATATTGAAATAATCATTCCTACTTGAAGGCGAGCGAGCTGACGTGTCAGTGAGAGGCATCATGGAAGCAGCAGACCAATCGTGAACCGACCTCAGAACGACACATGACGGGGGAAATGGGGATGAAACTGATAAAACTTAACCTAAATGAAAAAGTCTCTTGATTCGAGTGCATTCAGTATGCCTTGACAGTTCGGCTCCCTTCACTATTTAAAGTACTAGTTCAAAATTCACTAAACACAATAAGATGTAGATGTGTGGAGTTCGGTGATGAATAATCCTAATGGTGAATAAGATGAAGATTGAGGAAGAACTGGTAGTGGGAGATCTGGTCCAAGTGGAGATAGAGCGAGTAGGTATCCAGTAGTGGAAGAATCGGGTCCAAGTGGAGGTAGAGCGAGAAGGAATCCAGTAGTGGAAGATCGAGTCCAAGTGGAGACAGAGAGAGATGGAATCCAGTGGTGGAAAATCGAGTCCAAGTGGAGATAGAGAGAGATGAAATCCAGTAGTGGAAGATCGTGTTCATGGTGGAGATAGAGCGAAATGGGATCCAGTAACAACTGAAAAAGAGAAGAAGAAGCCAGCAGAAAAACGAAAAATCTTTGAAGAAAGTTATTAATAGAAGAAAGATACATAATACAACTGATAATGAATAATATTCGCATAAAATGAAGAGGAATAGTATGATTTAATGTGGGAAAGAATCGAATATTATATGGATAAAATATAGTATTATAATATAATATAAGGATATTAGTAGAAGGTAATCAGTTAGAAAGAGAAAAGGTAGAAAGATAAATAGATATAGAAAGAGAAATAAACATTTGAACATGCTGGATAGCAAGTGGAAAAATCACAGGGAAAATAATGATAATAATAGGGAAGAGAAGAAGAGAAAGAAGGAATGTGCACAAATTGCGAAGAACTTATGAAACTGAACTATAGAATAAGAAATAGAACATCGCATTGTGATCTTGAATTAATCAAGGAGAGAAGAAAAAGAAGAAAAGGAGGAGGAGGAGGAGGAGAATGAGTAGGGGTATGACCAGCAGGATGGGGAAGGAAAAATAGGAAAAAATGAGAGGAAAACGAAAAAAAGGAGAAAGAAGCAGATTTAGAAGAAGGGAACCTCAAGAATAAAAATAAAACGGGGAAACACAGTACAAAGAAGGCAAAAAATAATGACAATTGAGTCTCCCTATTCAGATGAGTATAAGCAGAGCAGAGACCACACATGCTATTCATGCGTGTGTGTGTGTGGATGTGCGCGTTTGTGCATGCGGGTGCACTGAATTTGACGACGTTCAAACATCACATCATCGAATAAAAAAGAAGTCAGATAAGGAAGGACAACAGAGAGAATAAGAGAATAGAAGAATGATAAGAAGCGAAATACAGTGCAAGAGTCGGCCAAGCGTTAACAACAGATGGAGCTGCAAATAGAGTGGGAGAGAGAGCAAGAGAATAGAGTTAGAGAGAGTTAGCAATGGAGTGAGAGAGACCAAGCAAATGGTATGAGAGAGACCATGCAAATGGACAAATGGAGTGAGAGAGACCAAGCAAATGGACAAATGGAGTGAGAGAGAGACCAAGCAAATGGACAAATGGAGTGAGAGAGAGACCAAGAAAATAGAGCGAGAGACCAAGCAAATATATCAGATTAGATTACTTTATTTATGTATGTTATAATAATTACTGGCTTAAACACTAATTACATTAAATGACGATAATGCTAGTTATTTAAAGAATTTCACAAATTATAAATAATTAATCAATAAGAATGAAGATTGAATGCAATTAAAATAACCATAATATAATAATGTGATGTAACTTCATAAATCGGCGGTGCTTCAACAAATAATTGTCGATTCTCTACGAAGGATATAAAATATCCTTCCCATTAACACACGACCGGGAGAGACCAAAAAATGGAGTGGGAGAGACCAAGGAAATGAAGTGAGATAGACCAAGAAAATACAGTGAGAGAGAGAGAGAGTGATCAAATGGAGTGAGATAGACCAGGAAAATAGAGTTAGAGAGAGAGAGTGCCAGGTGAGTGAGAGAGACCAAGCAAATGGAGTGAGAGAGACCAAAAAAATGGAGTGAGAGAGGCCAAGCAAATAGAGTGAGAGAGAGCAAGAAAATACAGTGAGAGAGGGTGAGCAAATGGAGTGAGATATACCAAGAAAATAGAGTTAGAGAGAGAGAGAGAGAGAGAGAGAGAGAAAGAGAGAGAGAGCCAGGTGAGTGAGAGAGACCAAGCAAATGGAGTGAGAGAGACCAAGCAAATAGAGTGAGAGATAGCAAGCAAATAGAGTAAGAGAGGGAGCAAGCAAATATAGTGAGAGAGACCTAGCAAATGAAGTGTTATAAACCAAGAAATAGAGTGAGAGTGAGAGAGAGAGCAAATGGAGTGAGATAGACCAAGAAAATAGAGTTAGAGAGAGAGAGAGAGAGAGCGAGAGAGCAAATAGAGTGAGAGAGACCAAGCAAATAGAGTGAGAGAGCAAGCAAATAGAGTGAGAGAGAGCAAGCAAATGAAAAGATAGACCAAGCAAATAGAGTAAGAGAAACCAAGCAAATAGAGTGAGAGAGACCAAGAAAATAGAGTGAGAGAGAGCAAGCTAGTGCGCGATCTTGCGCGTAATAACGTGCGGTCGTCCTTTCTATTTGCATATGGGATGTTGTAGGGTGAGCGAAAGAGGGACCAGAAAAGGGTACCACTGTAGAAGGGGATGCAAACCAGGGGGGACCTGAAGATAAAACCCAAACCTCAAGCCCCTCCTACCTCTCGCTCCGACAACGTCCTCTCTGCTAACAAAAGTGTAGGTCTGTAATTCTCTTACGAATTTTAAGTATGTTCTGCTCAACTGAAACCTCTCTCAGTTGAGAAACCTCACTCAGTATCCATTTCTCTTTTTTGATAGAATTGTTCATTCACAAATCACAATGAGTAACTCGTTACTTTGAGTAACTCAATGTTGGTTATCGAGAGTAACTCGTTCATTGAGAATGAACAAGTCAATGAGTACTGGGTATTATTACGAGTAGTTCTGTGAACAGTAGACCTCACGCAGTTTTCTCATCCACAATATCTGATTACACCTGTTCTAGTTGATTCAGTTGAATCACAATTCGCAGTTGAATCATAATTTACTCTTAAAAACTGTTATTTGTTTTCTCCAAGAACAAAAACTCACTTATGTTAATAAACTCAGTTCACGTTTGAATTTGTATCCCATATGATAATTTATCCATCTGATAAAACTATTTTAAAATAATTATATTTAAAAAATAGAATAATATGGATAATTCTATAGTCTGATTAATCCTATCTTCAAAGTAGATGATTATAAAAGTTAGTAGACAGAAGGTTGGTCACTCATCTATAGTATTTTAAGGTGCGTACAGACTGTCGCTCTGCTCCGCAACCGAACGTCACTCCAGCAGAGCGATTGATGATCGACCGGCGAGCAACAGTGGTTCGACCGGGGAACGCGAGAAGATCTAACATCTTCCATAACGTTCATGATGGGTGCGTGGGCGGTGCGACTGTGGTTCGATGGTGGTACGAGGGCGGTACGAGGGCGGAACGAGGGCGGAACGAGGGCGGAACGAGGGAGGAGCGTGCTGGGTGCTGGTTGGAAGCGCGAATATGTGTACGCAGCTTTAGTTGAAATGCAATTGGAGTGGGGAACTGTAGCCGTGACGTAGGCTGTAGTACAGAGTAGGCAGAATATCGCATTCTTGAAAATCATACGGTGATGTATAGTCAAATTATATAACACAAACACATTCTGACATGCAAGCTTTCTGTTTCTGTCTACTGACGTTGGATGATTATATAGTGATATCAGAGTATGGAGGAATTCCTTTTCATTTAACCCTTAAAATGCAAAGTTTAAAAAAACCTAAAAAAATCTCTACATTAACGCGCAGTTGAAAAAGGAATATTCCTGCCGAATCTCATCGAATTCTATCAACGCGTATGGCCGTAATCTCGTAACATACAGACAGACAGAAGACCATCCGAGTTAAAACATAGGCCTCACTACGTTCAGTCAATTTTTATTATTATTGATAAGGGTACATTTTGTGGAAGTGAAGAAAATGGTTATCGTCTTCTTCTTTAGCTTCATTCATTTGATTGGTAGGCATCTTTCCATCAATTTCTCTCCAGAGCTGTACTTTCCAGTTGAATGTAGCTCTGGATCTCTAAATCTTTGGTAACTTGCTTCAGATATTGTACCTGGAGTTTTTTTGTTTGTTTGTTTGATTTTAATAGCTTCCTAGAGACTCTTATAGAGTCTTCAGAGAGGCTTCCACGAGATATATCATGGTTATCATAATTATGGTGATAATTATAATTATAGTGGAGGTAAATTGGATTATACCATTCATTTTTCTCCAATGATTTAGGGTAACCGTCCACTGGAACCGTATTCAACCGATCCGTTCGGCCGTTCGATCGGTCGAATCTGCTGGCCGTCAACTCGGCCGAATATGGTCGTCCATTGGAACCGATTTCGTCAGTCCAGTTCTGTAGTTGGCTGGTTGCCAAAAAGTGAAGTGGCAAGCTAGTTAGTAAGGAAAATTATACGTCTGTGAAGTTTGCGCGGATGTGTGTTTACAAAGATGGTGTGTTTAAAATCTTTGTGTGTTTACAAAGATTCCATACATCGAATGGATTTCGATGAGATTATGCTACTTGAAAGTACCTACTAAATATCAATCATATATCTATTCATTACATTCCACAATAACAATATCTATATTATAACATAATTATTTCTACTTTCTAATTCCACATCAGTAGAATTTTCTACATTTTTCCACTTGAATTCAGTTTTTCCTCTCAGTTTTTTGTTGTTAGATACAAATGGATTAACTCATAATTTCTCTAACACATTGAAATAACTGTTCAATTCACAGGTATCCATTCATTTATTCATATCAACATACAAAAATCATTATTGAATATTTATTTATTAACTAAATATCAACAAAAGTAGAAGTACTTCATCCTAAAAACTTAAAATTATATCTTTTGATGACTTTGGATGAACACTATGACAAAATATCATAGAGTATGATGACATGTTGAATTTCATTCTCAGCCATCATTGAAATAGAACAATGCTTGTAAAAATAGTACTTCACGTAACAAGTCCGGTAACGATAATTACCGCATAAGTATGATTGTTTCTGTCCTAAACGTAGTTGAGGGCAGCATTATCATACGAATGCGGTAATACTTTACCGTAAAAGTAATGTACAATATTTCTTGTTATACTTATCTGAGAAAGAATAATATTGCTGTGAGAAGCAGTTCATTACCTGCTGCTGCTCGAGCTACTGCATTCTATAAACATGACCTAGCCCGTAGCGCCCAGTTCATAACAGACAGACCCTTCGAGCTCAAATAAAATAATAAAGGCCTAAATTATACGATTTCAGATGAGTTCTTATAACTTGAAACTCCTTAAATGAGTTCTTTAATATTTGAGTTAGTATATTAATTACTCAGATGTTATTAGGACTCAGTAGAGTCCTAACATACTCAACTGTAAAGAGAACATTTATGATCTCTTCACAGTATAGTATGCTGTAATGAAAATCACATGTTTTCTTGCTTTGCAAACAGCTGTTTACCGGCTTGATTTAAAGTATGACAAAAACATCTTTATGACACAGAACAACTTCAAAAAACAAACAAGACTCTGGAACAATTTTAGGTTGGGAGCACTAGTTTTTGTCTCAGCTCGACTAACTAGTTCGGCCGGATAGAACCGGAAAATCCCATTCAATTCGGATCGAAAAATTGATCGGCAGGAGACGGCAGTGCACGGCCATATGAACCTGTTGCAATGGACGAGCATCTATTCCTTTCTTTGTTGGGGGATCGTTCGGACGTGTTCGGTAGTTCTCGGTCGATCTAGTTTGGACGAAATCGGTTCCAGTGGACGGCCCAGCGTTATATTTTTCTTAACAGGTGTAACTCACAAAACATGGCATAACATAATATTTATTCAAATTTATTCATTGATTCGTGGACAGAATCACAAATCATATAAATATGATTAGGAAGGAACAACAGGCTTGGCCCAAATCTATTCCATTCCAAAATTTTGATAAATCAATAAAATGTCCAAAAAATAGGTTATGTTTCTACTGTTAAACGTTCAGAACTGTATATATATATCTAGAACTGTTTTATACTATATTAGTGAATGCATTTCAAAATTCAAGAGAGTTGAAGAAAAATGCATCAGTTCTGTTTCAGTTTAATAATCCTATTCCTTTAGCATCAAACCCAGGATAAACTTTGCTACTTCCAAACGATCCACGTCTCAGTATAATTCAATCATTCATGAAGCTGGAAAAGAACAACAGTATAAAACGAACATTTCCCAAGTTCATTCATACTGGAAACTGTCAGGGTACACGATTGAAGCATTTTGAAGCCCCTGAAAAGAACTATAAGTCTGGGACTTGGAGAGGGTGAGATAGCACTTGAGTTGTTTTATGTGTGGAGAGGGTGCAATCTCCAATTTGTGACGTCACGTGCGGGAAAAATGTTCCGGTTTTAATCAAAGTTTACAAACTGCAATAAGGGTGCGCGTCTCGTGTGTCACCAGATTCCCAAACGTCTGCTAAAATGAGATAACAGACATACTTCTACTTCTGTTGGAGTGAGATAACAAATCTACCTTTCCTACTGTGGAAAGAGATAACAAATCTTCTCTTCTTGATGTGGGAACGAGATAACAAAATCTACCTTTCCTACTGAGGAAAGAGATAACAAATCTTCTCCTCTTGATGTGGGAACAAGATAACAAATCTACTTCTCCTCCAGGTAGAATGAGACAACAAATCTACGTCTCCTCACAACTGCATAGCAGACAAACCATCAACTGCTCAGGAATGTGAGTCTTGTTGTCTGCCGACAACCAATTGGTATTTTTCTTACCGACATTCTTCTCTTTCAAGGCAGTTTCACTCAAAACTGTCAACATTATTTGTGTGGGGAGAGTTGGTGTTATTTATAAGCGATGCTGACATTAGCTGACAGTGAAATCCACTTTGCTCCTGTTTTTTGTCTTGTGGAAAATTCCTTCGGTTCAGTTGAGTCTGTCTTCTGACTTTCCGGGTGATTTTCAGTTGTCAGCACTTGATGAAAAACTGAGGACTCAATTTATGGATTTGATCATTCAATTTTAAATATATACACATATATAATTTGTATATATTATTGATATCATGTATTAACACTTATCATTGCAGACCGGGTGTAACAGAGGAATTTCAAGTTTATCCTACTAAATTTTCATTGATCAGAAGACAGCTAATTCACACAAGTAGTAAACTAATCAATAAAATACCTTTTGTCTTAGATTTCAAAATAAGTAAAAAGAACGGGAATAAGTGGATTAAGAGGGAATAGGGTAAAGTGTTGTGTTTCTTTTCTGGCTCAAAATTTTGCAAAATTACTCAAAAATTTTCATTTGAGTGAAATATTTTTGTTTTTAATCAGTTTTTAAATATCAAAATTCAAAATTTTTAGTTTAGTCATTAGTTTTGAAGTGGAAATTGGACTTTTTGAAGTGAAAGTGAAATCTTAACCTTATTCTTTTTGAAACTTTTATTTGTAAAAATTTGGGAGAAGACAGTTTTGGGCTATGCCTGTTGTCTTCTCCCAATCATAATTATTATAATTATAATCTGTAATGCCAATGAAATAAAAAAATAAATATTTCTTTACCTTAAATAATAGCAATTTAATTTTGATTCTTTTATTTTCATTTTATAGTATTTTCTCTGCACAATATTTGGTAGATTTGCTATGAATATGCTGTTATAAAGTTTCTATTGTAATTATTATTTAAATTAAACCTAAATTTTCCTGAATTATTTCAAAATATTATGTTTTTTTACTGGTTTGCAACTCTCACCAGTGCCAGTGGGCAAAGATTTTATTTAATATTTTATTTTAATTTATATGCTGATAGTGAATGTTTTTGTGATTTTTCTGGCTTCAAATTTATCAAGTTTTTGCTGGTGACGCCTAGATTTTATATTTTATTTTAATTTATATGCTGATAGTGAATGTTTTTGTGATTTTTCTGGCATGAAATTTATCAAGTTTTTCAATATTTTTGAATTTATTAATGCATTTTCAAGTGTAATAATAATTTGTTTCATCTTTCTGATCAACCGAGATACAAAATTTTTAGTGTAATGAATATTTGGACTGTAAATTTTTGTGATCTTTATAAAAGTGTTTTCATAACCTCATTTGGACTATTTTTATCAAAATTGGGGAGAGGAACAGTTTTGGGTTTATCCTGTTGATTCTCTCCCAATCATTAATTTGATGTTGTGATTAAGGAATGTAATAAATGTAATGTAATGTAATTTTATTCAAGTATATGTATGAGTAATTATGTTTATTTAATGATATGTCATATTATAAAGAGTTTGTAATATGTTTTGAATATTCTAATTTGCAATTGGCAATATAGTGAGGTCCACGTTATTTATTCAATCATTCAGAATTACACAACTTTCAGAAGAGTACCACAGGTATAATAGCATTGTTTGATTAGCAATTGTATTGTTATCCTTGTCTATCATTCAACAAAGCAAATAGCGCTATATCTCTCTGGCTTTGCTCTGTTGCCAGTTTTTTAACAATGTAGGAATATGATTATTTAACAGTTTAACAGAATATTCAATATTGATTACGAAATCATCGAAAAATATAATTTCTTGCTTGAAAGAATATAATTGGATGCTAGAATATTGGATAGAATATATGAGGATGCCAGAAAAAGGAAAGAGGTGGGAGTACATATGAGAGGAGAGAAATGAGAGTAGTAGAAGAAGAATAAGAAGAAGAAGAAGAAGAAGAAGAGAAGAGAAGAAGATGAGAGAAGAAAAGGAGAAGAAGAAGAAGAAGAAGGAGTAGAAGAAGAAGGAAGAAGAAGAAGAAGAAGAAGAAGAAGAAGAAGAAGAAGAAGAAGAAGAAGAAGAGAAGAGAAGACGAAGAAGAAGAAGACGAAGAAGAAGAAGAAGAAGAAGAAGAGAAGAAGAAGAAGAAGGAGGAGAAGAAGAATAAGAAGGAGGAGCAGAAGAAGGAGAAGAAGAAGGAGAGAGAAGAAGAAAAGAAGCAAGAATAAGAAGAAGAATAGGAAGAAGAAGAAAAAGAAGAAGAAAAAGAAGAAGAAGAAGAAGAAGAAGACGAACGGAGAAGAAGAGAAGAAGAAGAAGAAGCAGAAGAAGAAGAAGAAAAATAAGAAAAAGAAGACGAAGAAGAAGAAGAAAAGAAGAAGAAGAAGAAGAGAAGAAGAAGAAGAAGAAGAAACGAAGAAGAAGAAGAAGAGAAGAAGAAGAAGAGAAAAGAAGAAGAAGAAGAAGAAGAAGAGAAGAAGAAGAAGAAGAAGAGAAGAAGAAGAAGAAGAAGAAGAAGAAGAGAAAAGAAGAAGAAGAAGAAGAAAAGTAAAGAAGAAGAAGAAGGAGAAGAAGAGAAGGAAGAAGAAGAAGAAGAGAAGAGAGAAGAAGAAGAAGAAGAAGAAGAAGAAGAAGAAGAAGAAGAAGAAGAAGAAGAAGAAGAAGAAGGAGGAGGAGAAGAAGAAGGAGAAGAAGAAGAAGAAGAGAAGGAGAAGAAGAAGAAGAAGAAGAAGAAGAAGAAGGAGAAGAAGAAGAAGAAGAAGAAGAAGAAGAAGAAGAAGAAGAAGGAGGAGGAGGAGGAGGAGGAGGAGTAGAAGAACAAGAAGAAGAAGAAGAAGAAGAAGAAGAAGAAGAAGAAGAAGAAGAAGAAGAAGAAGAAAAATAAGACAGGATAAGGAGAAGAAAAAGAAGAAGAAGAAGAAGAAGATGAAGAAGAAAAAGAAGAAGTAGAAGAAGCGAGAAGTAGGAGAAGTAGCGGAATAATGAACCTACCGATGGTGATTAATGATTAGCAATATTCACTTCAAACCTCTGTCAGCAGTAGTTTAACGGGAGTCATTGATGTTATCCATAAGTAATGGTGACGGTTGAAAGTGATTCAAACTGCAGTTCGTTCATTGAGTCCGCGACCCATTCAAGAGTATTGAAGCCGCCAAACGCTAATGTTGTCCTGCGATCATTTCTATTCACATCGACTTTTGATTTATCGACTCTATGGGTTTGGTGAACGCCTCCCGAAATCCCTCCCCCCTCCACACCTCTCCCTTACCACCTCCATAAACCGCAGTTAATAGAGGTAGAGGGTGGACAGAGTCCATGTAATAAAAGCCCAGCAGTCATTTTTTTACTTTCCTTGCCCTATTACCATAGGTAAGGGAAGTATTGCTTTTCGAAAAAAATTAAGGTACCCCAATTTCTAAATTTCTATACGTTTCAAGTAGGGATGGGTATCGATACATCGATGTTTAAAAACATCGATGTTTCAACATCAAACATCGATGTTACTGTTCGATGTTTTTCACTTATCGATGGTTTTACCTAGATATCGGTCATCCGATGTTTTTCCCAACTAAAATGAATTTTTCATTTAGGCTCTCTGTATTTTTATGTGAGACTGTTGAATACTCTTGAAGATTTGCATAGCTTCTGTAGTTCTTGTCGAGGTTAGATACTTATTTAGAATTAATTAAGATGTCGGATTCTTCGTTTCTTAGGAAGAAACAGTTTTTTACTTTCCTTGCCCTATTACCATAGGTAAGGAAAGTATTGTTTTCCGAAAAAAATTAAGGTACCCCAATTTCTAAATTTCTATACGTTTCAAGGTCCCCTGAGTCCAAAAAAGTGGTTTTTGGGTATGGTCTGTATGTGTGTGTGTGTGTGTGTGTGTGTGGTGTGTGTTTGTGTTGTGTGTGTGTGTGTGTGTATATGAGTGTATGTGCGTCTGTGTACACGAATCTCATCTCCCAATTAACGGAATGACTTGAAATTTGGAACGTGAGGTCCTTACAATATAAGGATCCGACACGAACAATTTCGATCAAATGCGATTCAAGATAGCGGCTAAAATGGCGAAAATGTTGTCAGGTTTTTTCACGATTTTCTCGGAAACGGCTTCAACGATTTTGATTAAAGTTATACCTGGAGGCGTTATCGATAAGCACTATCAACTGCCACAAGTCCCATATCTGTAAAAATTTCAGGAGCTCCGCCCCATCTATGCAAAGTTTGATTTTATATTCCCAATTACCAGGCTTCAGATACAATTTAAACAAAAAATTTCGAGTGGAAAAGATTGAGCATGACAATCTCTACAATTAATGTTCAGTAACATTTCCACCTAAAATTAATAATAAGCTCGAAATTCGAGAAAATGTGATGATCTAATTGCAAACTGTTGGCAACTGTTGATTCTATTGAATGATTCACTATGAAGAGATAGCAGACCTCGTGTGTCTCCAGCGTTATTGCCCTGTCACCAGCTGGCTCAAATCTTTGAATAGTAGACTGGTGATGCGCGGGAACACTGGCGTCAGGTGATCAATTTTCATAACGGCAAGGAAAGTTGTGTGAGTGCGCCACACCAGATTTTTATGAAATCACGAGAACGGCAGTGGTCAATTATTGTTTTCTGTGTGCTCCGGCTATACAGGGTGTTTACGAACTCCTTACCAATATTCTAGGGCAATGTTCCTTGGTAAAAAACATATATGAATATCATATTTTAATTGTCCGGAAGTCTTTAGTTACTCACACAGCGGCCATTTTGCTTTTTACACTTATCATTTTCTCAACAAATTGGTATCCGAGTCATGTATATCTTAAACTAGCTGTCAGGCTCGCTTCGCTCGCCATATCCGTCTAGAAAGAGGACTCCGCCCCCTGGACCCCCGACTGGATCGTCCAAGAATGAGATCAACAGGCTCGCTACGCTTGCCTGCATTTTTCATTTCAGCATTTTTATCATAAAAATTCAGTCGGGGGTCCAGACTAAACGTCTGGCTAAACGAATATGGCGAGCGAAGCGAGCCTGACGGCTAGTAATATAATATTCCCAGGAATAGCTCTGATTGAAGAAGCAATGCCCAATCAATTTTTCCGTGATAAATGCATTTCAATCTTCAACTTGGTGCCAACCTAACAAAGTCAACTCAACTTAATGCCAACCTGACAAAATTATTAATTCAGTTACCAGTTAACAACTGTTTCGAAGAGGTACTCTCTCTAGATTATAGTTCTATATTAACATATGATATGGTCTTTTTTCAATTATAATTAAGAGAATAAGAAGAATATACATGCTAAAAGACGAACTTTAAACATTTAAAAACCACCCTTAGTGTTGAAATATTGCCAAAAGATTTCTTAGTGCGCCTCTAAAGGGCCAACTGAACATACCTACCAAACTTGAACGTTTTTGGTCCGGTAGATTTTTAGTTCTGCGAGTGAGTGAGTCAGTCAGTCAGTCAGTCAGTGAGTGAGTGCCATTTCGCTTTTATATATAGATTAATGAAATCTATATAAATAAAAATCGAGTCTCAAATTTTGACAATCAATAACTTTTTTCTGTGTGCACCGAATTTGATGATTTTTTTTAGTTGTGTGCGTCATGTTCAGGACCAGGTTTATGGCCTATCAAATTTTTAATCCGACTTCAGGACTCTTTCATAGGGTCCTTCAAAGTTTATAAATGTAATCCTCATGGGAGAAGATTTGTGAGCTGGCCACACACGGAAATAAAAATCAACCAACAGCCGTTGATAAATAGTAGACAAGAGCGTGTGCTGCTCCATAACCACCCATGTATTTTGTTCGTCCCGACTAAAAACAAAATTACTGTTCTGTGTGTAACCATCGAGCAGTACGGCCTCAGGTTAAAGACATTCCTTTGTTTTGAATAATTGTGCTGTCTTCAGTGTTTAGAATTAATTGATTTTTAATAAATCTATCTATATATATAAAAGCGAAAAGGCACTCACTCACTCACTCACTCACTGACTGACTCACTCACTCACTCACTCACTCGCAAAACTAAAAATCTACCGGACCAAAAACTTTCAAATTTGGTAGGTATGTTCAGTTGGCCCTTTTGAGGCGCACTAAGAATTCTTTTGGCAATATTTTAACTCTAAGGGTTGTTTTTAAGGGTTTAAAGTTCGTCTCCTAGCATGTATATTCTTCTTCTCCCAATCTCTTAGTTATAATTGAAATTTCCATATCATATGTTACTATAGAACTATAATCTAGATAGAGTACCTCTTCGAAACAGTTCTTAACTGGCAACTAAATTAATAATTTTGTCAGGTTGGCATTAAGTTGAGTTGACTTTGTTAGGGTGGCACCAAGTTGAAGATTGAAATGCATTTATCGCGGAAAAATTGATTGGGTACTACTACTCCAATCAGAGCTATTCCTGGGAATATTATATTACTAGCCGTCAGGCTCGCTTCGCTCGCCATATCCGTTTAGCCAGACGTTTAGTCTGGACCTCCGACTTGATCGTCCTAACATATGATAGAAATGCTCAAATGAAAAATGCAGGCGAGCGAAGCGAGCCTCCTGATCTCATTCTTGGACGATCCAGTCGGGGGTCCAAAGGGCGGAGCCCCCTGGCTGGATATGGCGAGCGAAGTGAGCCTGACGGCTAGTAATCTATATAATTATATAAAATTAATGTCTGTTTGTGAATTAGTAAAGCCATGTCCACACTGAACAAATGTTCGACGAACATGTTTGTTGAAACAGTTTGGGCAAATTTTATAATGTTTGACAGACAATGTTTGTCCAAACCTTTTTAAATGTTTGTCCCTGATCCTGAGCTCCTCAACAAACATGTTTTTGAATTTAGCTTCGCTTATATTCATCTCAAAATGGAAAATGGAGAGAATATGGAATTCTGTGTGGTTCAACGTATATCGCATATTTCCTGGACCATCTATTGACAATCAACAACTATGACCGCATTGAATTCATCTCTGAAACACTGATTCAACCTATCTATATATTACTTTCCTTGCCCTATTACTATAGGTAAGGAAAGTATTGCTTTCCGAAAAAAATTAAGGTACCCCAATTTCCAAATTTCTTTTTTTATTTTTTAATTCAACACTTCACTGGTAGATATTACTACCAATTGACTGAGAAGAATATGTTTTATAAATGCTGCATGACTAAGCACATAGGAAGTCCGTATTCAGATGTAAATAAAAATATCAATTGTCAGATAGATTAATGTTTAATGATTCACCAAATAAAGTCAAGTGTCAAATGAGATACATTGACTTTTTGGCGGTACGATGAATTTGATGATTTACCAAATGAAGTCGAGTGTCAAATGAGCTACATTGACTTTGGCGGTACGAAGTTCGCCGGGCAAGATAGTCTATACAAGACTATTCAGAAAGTGAGAGAAGGAAGTCATCATGTGATATCATGAGTGCTAAGAATCCATATAACACGGGAACTCGCCGCAAAAACTTAGAAACATGAGAGAGTGGAGTTTACTTCCAGATGATGGCTTTGTGAGAAGCCAAAACTTTCTCCTACCTCGTCTTTTTCCACCTCAATGAGTTCACTTCATACTGTCATCATTTCTAATAAGTTTTTCCACCTCCTTGGATCAACTTTCACACAGTCATCATTCCTAACAAAATAACATCAATTCTTCCCGTTGTACCAATGTTGACAGTTTGTGATTTTTTTCCTCCTTCTTCTTCTTCTTCTTCTTTCTTCTTCTTCTTCTTCTTCTTCTTCTTCTTCTTCTTCTTATTATTCTTATTCTTCTTCTTCTTCTTATTATTCTTCTTATTCTTCTTCTTTCTTCTTCTTCTTCTTATTCTTCTTATTATTCTTATTTTCTTATTCGTATTATTATTCTTCTATTATTCTTAGTCTTATTATTATTCTTCTTTCTCTTTATTCTTATTCTTATTCTTATTCTTATTCTTCTATCTTATCTTCTTCTTATTATTCTTATCCTGGTTATTATTATTATTCTTCTATTCTTCTTCTTATTTTCTCATCGGTTCTTCTTTTCTTTTCTCCTTCTTATTATTCTTCTTATTCTTCTTATTCTTCTTCTTCTTCTTCTTCTTCCCTAGGTTTGTCTTCTTCTTCTTCTTCTTCCTTCTTCTTCTTCTCTTCTCCAGCTTCTCTTCTTCTTCTTCTTCTTCCTCCAGCTTCTTCTTCTTTTCTTCTTCTTCTTTCTTCTTTTTCTTCTATTCTTCTTCTTCTTCTTTTTCTTCTCTTTTCTCTTCTCTCTCGGTTCTCTTCTTCTTCTCCTTCTTCTTCTTCTTCTTTCTCCTCGGTTCTTCTTCTTCTTCTTTCCTTCTTCTCTTCTTCTTTTCTTCTTCTCTTCTTCTTATTCTTCTTCTTCTCCTCGGTTCTTCTTCTTCTTCTTCTTCTTATTCTTCTTCTTCTTTTCTTCCAGCTTCTTCTCTTCTTCTCTTCTTCCTCCAGCTTCTTCTTCTTCTTCTTCTTCTTCTTCTTCTTCTTCTTCTTCTTCTTCTTCTTCTTCTTCTTCTTCTTCTTCTCCTCCTTCTTCTTCCTCTTCTTCTTCTTCTCTACCACAGAACTGTATCTGAAGCCATACAAGCTTGTAGTAGTATATTCTTTTGACCCAGCAGCATCTACTGTACATGACATAGTAACTAGTGGAAGCTAAACATCATCATAACTCATGTGAAAATAACCAGAGGAAAGTAAACACAACATGGCAGAGAAGATATTCTTCCGAAAGCTAAGAAAACCTATTTCTTCATTGAGATAGCTGGTTGGAAAAATAATATTTATTTACCGAAGGAAACCGAATTATGGATTATTTGTACGGATGATTACTGGAAGCTCTACCTCCGTGTCTTTTGCTCAGATCAAGCGATGAATCCCTTGGGAACTAGAAAGCTATCTAACGTTACCGTTGATAGTATTTTTGTTCTCTTGAGAGACTGGTGAGAAAGAGAGAGGGTGAGAGAGAGTGTGAGTGAGAGTAAGAGAGACTGCACTTCATCTCTGCTACCACCTGACAACCCAAATTGAGTACATCTCCTATCTCGTTCTATTGATATCTCTCATCGTGCGTTAGAATTTCATCTCATCCACCTCTCAATAACTCTTTTAGAATCATCACAATTATGTAGTACAGAGATGTACAGTTGTCCTAGACATGGATAAATTATATGCCAATATACAGATAATCTATATATAAATGCGAAATGGCACTCACTGACTGACTGACTGACTGACTCACTCACTCACTCGCAGAACTAAAAATCTAACAGAACAAAACGTTAAAATTTGGTAGGAATGTTCAGTTGGCCCTTTAGAGGCGCACTAAGATCGGATTTGAAAAAATTTCCAAAGATACGCCCAAAATCTGTGTTTTTCCAGCGTTTTCTCAGCTTTATCGAGAACAAATGAACAGAAAATGTTCAAATTTAGTACAGGAGCTCAGCTAGGGTGTAATAATGTTGTGTTAGAAGGAATTTGCAATAACGTCAAAGATACGCCCAAAATTAGCGTTTTTCCAGGTTTTTTTTCGCTTTTTCTCAGGTTTATCAAGAACAAATGAACAGAAATTGTTCAAATTAGTACAGAAGCTAAGCTAGGGAGTTATAATGTTGTGCTAGAAGGAATTTGAAATGACGCCAAATATACGCCCAAAATCTGCGTTTTTTTGCGCTTTCTCAGCTTTATCGAGAACAAATAAACAGAAAAATGTTCGAATTTACTACAGAAGCTCAGCTGGGGTGTAATAATGTTGTGTTAGAAGGAATTTGAAAGTAATAGACGGAAAATTTTCAAATTTGGTACAGAGGTTTAGCTAGGGTCTGAAAATTCTGTGATGAGGTTTCTTTAATATTTCATCAAATATACGCCCAAAATTAGCGTTTTTCCAACGTTTTTCTCCGTTTTCTCAGTACTCTGACTTTCTGATGGAATGAAGCATGCTCAAATGAAAAATGCAGGTGAGCGAAGCGAGCCCGCTGATCTCATTTTTGGACGATCCAGTCGGGGGTCCAGGGGGCGGAGCTCCCTGGCTAGACGGATACGGCGAGCGAAGCGAGCCTGACGGCTAGTAATAGATATATAATCAAAATATGAATCAAAGGTTATTATTTAGAATTTAGATGTTGAATGGAAATTCTAGTATGAGTTTAATTGCATTGATACTTCATTACTATACTTACTTTGATTCTAGTTCGCTTCATATTATTTTTTCCATACTTGATAGTATCATGATAGACTGTCACTCTTTTTCCCGTTTTTTAGAATTAAGTGCGATTCTAAAAATCATGTAACGTACAAAAATTATCACAGAGAATTTATCGAAATGTTTCTCAAAATGCTAGTTTGAATTCAGTATTCAATTAGCACGATAATACAATACTTATCAATACTAGTAGTTCTATGAACGGTAGACCTCGTGCAGTTATAAACCACAGCATCCTCTTATACTGTCCATCAGAGTAAATCCTGTCTGTATGTTGTGTCGGCGAGATATCGGTGTGAAAATGGCTAATGGCTGTTGGGGTCGGTGTATAAAAATGCTAACATCAAAAGCTAATCTCCTTCAAGACATACTGGCAACAGGACAGCCCGAGTTCAAAGCAGAGAAAGTTCGAGAGACAATACTATGTTATTCTAGTTATTGATTGCATGCGTTATTACATGCAATCAATAGTTCATTCAATAGTGCATAAAAATTTCATTCAATGAGGCATGCAATTAATAGTGCACAGCAGCTGATTTTTCACCAAGTTACATTGAGATATTGAATTGCATGCGTCATGGCATGCAACTTATAATCCACTCGACAGCTGATTTATGATGATTAACTCTATAGTCTGATTACTCTGAATATTGGCGTATGACGAGGCTCCTTTTCCTTTTATATTATCCTAGAAATTCAAAATTTCCAAAAACCTTGTACTGTATATACGTCGACGCGCAATTTACCTGTCAAATTTCATGAAAATCTATTGTTGCGTTTCGCCGTAAATGCGCAACATATAATCATTTAAACATGAAGAGAAATGCAAAACCGTCGACTTGAATCTTAGACCTCACTTCACTCGGTCTATTATACACACACTATTATACACTATTAATCACATATGGAAGTTTGATTGTAAATAAAGTTTGTTTGAATAGAAAAGGATGATCTCAACGCCACAATACTTACAAAGTTTATAAAACAAAACTAACAGTAGTTAGATGACAGCTCATTTATATAAGTACAAAATTCATAAATGAATATTGCCTTTTGATCTGGAAGCAAAAATTAATTACAAAATACTAAAAAATTGGATAAGAGAAAACTATTTCTTTTCAATTGAAAGCATTATATAATTTTTTAAAGACATATTTTAAAGCCTGGATTATTTTCTCTCTAATTGTATAAAACTAGGAAACAACCAATGTAACAGATTAATTCAAGCATAACTAGCTGATTGCAACTCTCACCAGCGAGCAAGGCTTGATTCTTTTGCTGGTGATGCCGGATTACACATGAAAAGTATCTAATTATGATTTTGGTATTATTTATGCTCAATTTTATTTTATTATTTTATACTTTTGATTATAAAATTATGTATTTTCTTTTAATATGTTTTGAATATGTATTGTTGCGTTTCGCCGTAAATGCGCAACATATAATCATTTAAACATGAAGAGAAATGCAAAACCGTCGACTTGAATCTTAGACCTCACTTCACTCGGTCTATTATACACACACTATTATACACTATTAATCACATATGGAAGTTTGATTGTAAATAAAGTTTGTTTGAATAGAAAAGGATGATCTCAACGCCACAATACTTACAAAGTTTATAAAACAAAACTAACAGTAGTTAGATGACAGCTCATTTATATAAGTACAAAATTCATAAATGAATATTGCCTTTTGATCTGGAAGCAAAAATTAATTACAAAATACTAAAAAATTGGATAAGAGAAAACTATTTCTTTTCAATTGAAAGCATTATATAATTTTTTAAAGACATATTTTAAAGCCTGGATTATTTTCTCTCTATTATTGTATAAAACTAGGAAACAACCAATGTAACAGATTAATTCAAGCATAACTAGCTGATTGCAACTCTCACCAGCGAGCAAGGCTTGATTCCTTTTGCTGGTGATGCCGGATTACACATGAAAAGTATCTAATTATGATTTTGGTATTATTTATGCTCAATTTTTATTTTATTATTTTATACTTTTGATTATAAAATTATGTATTTTCTTTTAATATGTTTTGAATATGTATTTATTGTATGGCAAATAAATGATTTGATTTGAAAATTATGTAACAAAACCTCACTCTTGAATCTTCCAATATCAAGTGAGAAAATTAATACTTTTTTGAAGATTATGAGTAAAATGTACATTTTATCCATCCGCTATTATTTGACACAAATCCATCTATCACAACCTACTCCACATTTGCAACACGAGAAAACATTGATGGACTCCCGACTCCCCAATAACGTGCCGATAATCCCTTGGAACGAAGGCAGGTACCAAGCTACATTCATCGTTAATGGCTTTTTATTATGAGCGCCGACATTTGAATGCGCCAATAAATTCGGGCGCTATCAAACCCTCGATGGGCGCAGCCGGAAATCAGGCGCAAATTTTGTGGGCGCGCGTTTCAAAAAGGCAGAAAATCAGCGGCAGTAAATCTGCGATTGGAGATAGCGTGTGAGAGAGAGAAAGTGTGAGAGAGTCGCGTGGTGATTAATGAACGGAAGTGCGCTTCCCCCCCCCTACCTGCCGTAACAAACGCCCAATTATCTCCCTAATCCACTGGCACTTTTTCCCTTCTCATCCCTTTTTTGTCCCTTCTTAGCCCTTCCTTTATCGTAAAGCGATTCATTTTCCAACTTTCATTACGAATTATTATTGAGTGCGCTTTTGGTAGCAACTTTGATTTAAAGTTAAGTGAGAGTGTAGTCAGCTGAAACTATTCTTGGTGATAATATTATCATAGCTAGAATGGAAAGTACTACTTCACTATTCCTAAAGCTGCGTTTACACCAAATCCTCAGTCCTTACTTAATCCTTATAGATTCTATTAGATTGATTGATAAAATGTTAATAACTTGATCCTTATAGATTCTATTAGATTGAACGGAACTTGACAAACACATATGTTATCATGTGTATGATAAGTTATGTTCAATCTAATAGAATCTATAAGGATTAGGCTATTAGCATTTTGTTAACTAGTAGTTCTGTGAACAGTAGACCTCACGCAGTATTCTCATCCACAAGTACCTGATTGAAACTATAGACCTTATGGAAATACAGCAATTGACCGGCTTCTCCACACATCTGTGTATTCACTTGTCAACTGATTTTATGATGAATAATTCTATGGACTGATTTTCACTCTAATATTGGCGTATGAAGGAGGCTCCTTTTTCCTTCTATATTATCCTTGAATTACAAAATTTTCAAAAACCTTGTATATACGTCGACGCGCAATTAAAAAAGGAACATACCTGTCAAATTTCATGAAAATCTATTACCGCGTTTCGCCGTAAATGCACAACATATACACATTAAGAGAAATGCAAAACCGTCGACTTGAATCTTAGACCTCACTTCGCTCGGTCAATAACTTTGATGTAAACGCAGCTCAAGAAGTTTCAACTCATGTTAGGTTGTTCTTATAAATTTGGCTCATGATAAGTATTTTTAAATACTGATGTTATTTTAATTGAGTGTACAATATGCGATCAACTATTTCCAATCGATATCCATGGTTGATTAATGGTATTCACCATGTTTCTTCAGCTAGAAATACTATTATCTGCCAATAAACTATTATTTAATGTTGAGAGATAAGACAGCTACGTTTTCCAAAGACATAGTATCATAGTTTCAGCATAGCTTATAGCGTAATGTGAA
Source organism: Nilaparvata lugens (assembly GCF_014356525.2). Classification (NCBI taxonomy): domain Eukaryota; kingdom Metazoa; phylum Arthropoda; class Insecta; order Hemiptera; family Delphacidae; genus Nilaparvata; species Nilaparvata lugens. The sequence continues at coordinate 7,243,035 of NC_052507.1, forward strand.
AATACCTTTAGGAAGCTTATAGAATGAATCTAATTTGTGTCTTGACTATGCTCATAAGAATATTGAGAATTGAATAATTTTGTGAAGAATAAATGAATGAAAAAATTATGAGTTTTGGAGTGGCATTGTATCAACTGGAAGCTATGAAATCATCAATCATACACCAAAGGAGATGTGAATTATTATATTTTTCTAAGGTTTCACAGCTCTCCTGTGCAACATAGCTTTTTACGCCGGTTACAGAGCTCGACTGACCGTCAGTGCGTACGTCAGTCGCGCTTGTCTTTTCATAGATATTCCATGTATCCTACAGAGCAGGACTGACGGCACGCATGCGCACGGTCAAGACCATGCGTTTTATACAGCGTACGAAGACCATCGGTCGAGCTCGTGCGCATCCGTTCCATCGGTCGACTGACGCGCTATTGAAACAAATAGAAGCTTTCAGAGCTGTACTGATCAGTAGCCCGATCGCAACATAACCAATGTGCTGAACCTCTGCCCGACAATCAGCTGATATTGAATTGAATAGCATAATGAGTGAATTCAATTAATATTGTCATATTTGAATTCAGAGTTTTCTATACATTTCTTCAATCATTTCTAAATTTTTTATTGAAAAATAATATATTATTAATAATAGCTAAATTTATTTGATCCGTAGCTTAAAGTAACTGCAAGTATTCCCAATGGTGATACAAGCTCGAAATAACTCACCAAATTTCTGATGGATATTCTGAGGTAGTTGAAAAATGTATCTTCACCCCAAGCAATGATGTATATCTACTTCTTTAGGTGCCGTCTCCGTTTCGAAGGTTGGCAATCATCAAGGCGATTTTTACTTTCATGTATATAATGGTACTAAATTCCCTTTGAAATGCTCTTTGGGCGACCATCGGGTGAACTTGATATCTACGTCTTTCAATCTTTCGTTTACGAAGATAATAAGCTCCAATAACAATCTGTAAAGGTGTCCATTTTGTGAGTCAGAAAAACTGATGTATGGTCAGGATGGTACATACGCACTGACGGTCGGTCGAGCTCTGTAACCGGCCTTAGTGTTCTAAACCCACTGACCTAAATCTCCCAATCAACAAGTTTCCAAACTTGTCACGGCGGAGGCTAACCGACAATCAATAAGCTCTAGAATTTCTCACAACACTTCACATTTCAATCAATAACAGTAGAAGTTTTCAAATATTTATCACGAAAACAATTAGCGGACATTGCAGACTACTACCGCAGTGCTACAGTAACCTAGATGTCGAGCTGCGAAGTTTTGATGTAAATTCAAGCTACATCAGACACCTGGCATCCTGCTGAGATGCACTTCAAACTGGCAGTGTTCCTCATTGATTTCATCAATGCTCCCCCATTCATTCAATGCTGACAGTTTAAAGTTGATATTACTACAGTCAGACTCATTTCGAAATGTGTCAGTATTCCTTGCAAATTACAACAATGCTTTCGATTCAAACAATGCTGACATTTTGAAGAGCATCTCACCATAGTTCTGTGTACTGCATTGAGAAGACCACCAGAAGCAGGCTACTCTTTCATTAACATTTCAACGGGTTGAAGTAGCCAGTGGAGCTCTCTCTCTCCTCTACTACATTTGTCTCCCACTCTCTTATTCTATCTATTCTCTCTAGTTCTCTCTCTCTTTACTCTTTCTAGCTCTTAATTGTTTTCGCTTTCTCTTGAAATTTCAACGGGTTGATGTAGCCAGTGGAACTCTCTTCTCATCTACGTTTATTTCTCACTCTCTCTCTATTTCTAACTATTATATCCAGCTCTCTCTCTCTTCACTCTCTCTAGCTCTTGTTCTCTTTTTCTCTAGGAATTTCAACGGGTTGAAGTAACCAGTAGAGCTCACACACACTCTCTCTCTTCAACTACATTTTTATCTCACTCTCTCTCATGCTATCTATTTTCTCTTAATCTCTACTCTCTCTAGCTTTTGTTCTCTCTTTTTCTTGAAATTTCAACGGGTTGAAGTAGCCAGTAGAGCTTTCTCTCTCTCCTCAACTACATTTGTCTCTCACTCTCTTATTCTATCTATCCGTTCTAGCTCTCTCTATCTCTCCACTCTTTCTAGCTCTTTTCTCGTTCTTTCTATCTCTCTCTCTTTCTGCTCTCTCAAGCTCTTGTTCTCTCATGCTCTTGAAATTTCATCTGGTTAAAGTAGCCAGTGTAGAGCTCTCTCTTCCCTCAACAACATTTTTCTCTCTCTCATTCTATATATTTTCTCTAACTCTCTCTCTCCTTATTTGGTAGAGAGTTAGTGGGAAGGATATTTTAAATATTCTTTCCGAAGAATGGACATTGATATGTCCAAAGCTCCACCAATTTATGTAGATGCATAACAATATTATCTATGCTTTCTTCATATCATATACAGTTCAATAATTATTTTCTTAGTCTATATTATGTAAATTCATCTATAATTTTGCTGTATTGTAAGCTATTGTATATAAGTGTATAAGCCAAAATTACATTGTAATCTACATAAATAAAGTACTCAATCAATCAATCTCCACTCTCTCCACCTTTCCTTCTCTCTTTCTCTTGAAATTTCAAGTTGAAGTGGCCAGTAGAGCTCTCATCCACGTTTATTCCTCACTCTGTCACTCTATTTTACCTATTCTCTCCAGCTTATATCTCTCTCTGAAAGAGCTCCACTCTTTCAAAAAACTTTTCAAGGCTGCTCACCTAAAACGTACAATCCCTCAGTTGCCACATTGATGAACTCAGAGCAATCTTCCGTTTTCAGGACTTCAATATAATCGGAATTTCCGAATCATTTTTGAAGCCTAGTATTTCATCAAATTTTGTTGCATTGCCTGGATATAATCTTTTCCGGAATGATAGATTAAATAAAGCTTGTGGGGGTGTAGCAATTTATGTGAAAGATGGTATCAAAACAAAAGTTTTAATCACATCTAAACAAGAGTATTGTTCCAGACCAGAGTTTATGCTACTTGAATTATCCTTATCTAGTAATGATAAATTACTCGTTGGTATCTGTTATCGCCCACCAAAAATAGGTCATTTCACAGATTTCGAAAATGCCTTGCTTCCTCTTATGCCTTGTTATAACCGTATACTAGTTATGGGGGATATGAACACCGACTTGAACATGACGAATCGTAACTTTGACTACTTTCAACTGACTACAATTTTCCAATGCCTAAACATGACTATTTTACCCCTCGATCCAACTCATCATACTAATGAATCAGACACACTCATTGACCTTCTCATTGTTAGTGATCCCAATGAGGTTGTTCAAGCAGGCCAAATCTCAGTCCCAGCTATTTCTAGACATGATTTGATCTACTGTGTACTTTCCCATAAGATACCCAAGCCAGAACAGAAAATTATCACTTATAGAGACTTCAAAAACTTTGATGAAGCCGCCTTCCTGACTGATGTGGCTCAGACTCCATGGCATCAAATTGAAGCATTACCCTCAGTTGATGACATGGTCAAGACTTTCGAGAATTGGACTTTGACTTTGTATGACAAACATGCACCTTATGTGACAAGGAGGATTAATAGAAAACGACGAGTACCGTGGATGACTGAAGACATACTTAAGATGATGGGACGTAGAGACAAAGTACATAGAAAATTTAAAAAGACATTTGACTTGGACAGTTTGATAGAGTATAGGAGCCTTAGAAATAGGGTTAAACAGGAATTACGGAACTCAAAGATTAGGTATTTGAATTCGTTTATGACAAACAATAGACAAGACTCTAAATCACTTTGGCAGGGAATAAAAGAATTCGGGCTTGGCAAACAGAAATCGAATCCACAAATTGACTTATAATAATAATATAATAATAATAATAATAATAATAATAATAATATAAATGACCATTTCGTTTCACACACTAACCAACGCGACGAAGTTGTCATTGCTAATCATATAGATGATCTTGAAGAGCAGGTTACAAACTTGGATTTACCAATCACTGATCAATTTCATTTCCATCCAATCTCAGAAGAAGACACTTTCAGAGCAATTCAACGTATTCATAGTAATGCTATGGGTGTAGACAAAATTCCTATTAAATTTATCAAGAAGATGTTATTTGCTGTTTTACCAACCATTACATACATTTTTAACAAGTCACTTGAAGAAGGCATTTTCCCTGAAAACTGGAAGTTTGCTCTGGTTCGCCCTCTATATAAAGTTCCATCACCCAATAAAGTTGAGGATTTTAGAGCAATCAGTATTTTACCTGCATTGTCCAAAGTGCTGGAAAGACTCATTCATGCTCAAGTTGTAAAATTTCTAGACAACAATAGTAAGCTTCATAGCTTTCAATCAGGCTTTAGAAAATTCCATTCAACTGAGACAGCTCTGCTTCGTGTCACTGATGATATAAGGTTAGCTATGGACCAAAGAAAATGCACCATCCTCACCCTATTTGATTTTTCTAAAGCATTCGATACTGTTGATCATACAGTCCTTCTGAATAAGTTGGCTATTCTTGGTTTCAGTCACAACTCGTTAGTTTGGTTTAAATCCTATCTATTAGGTAGGAAACAATGTGTATCTGTCGGTGACAAAAAGTCAACTTGGAAAAACGTTATGCATGGAGTACCACAAGGTTCAATTTTAGGCCCTCTCCTCTTCATTTTGTATGCTAATGACCTTTCTTCCATTATCAAATTCTCCAGTTTCCATACTTATGCAGACGACCTTCAAATCTATTTAAGCTGTCCCATAACAAAAATTAATGAAACAGTTGGAATAATGAATCAGGATATCAATTCGATAGTGGAATGGACAAAGAAAAATGGCCTTAAGCTTAATCCCATCAAAACACAACCCATTATAATTGGATATTCTCGTCTTATAAACAATATTGACCTTGAATCGATTCACAAAGTTAGTGTAGACGGTAATGACATTCTTACTGTAGCTCAGTTAAAAATTTAGGCATTATTATGAATAATACTCTTGACTGGTCAGAACAAGTGAACAAAACTTGTAAAAAGGTATTCTCAGCCATGCATGCATTGAAGAGAATGCACGATATCCTCCCTAGAAACATTAAATTATTATTGGTTCAATCTCTCATCTTCCCACATTTAATGTATTGTAATTCTGTTCTTAATGATATGCAAGTCACTCTGAATGATAAACTACAGCGTTGCCAAAATTATTGTCTACGTTTCGTCTACTCTCTCCAACGCCATGATCATATCACCCCAGCCCACATTGCTAGTTCAACATTGAAGCTTCCCGATCAGAGGCTTTTTCGAATAGTCAAGCTTGTTAGAGATATCTTGAAATACGGTAATCCGAACTATTTTAAAGATGATTTCAAATTTGTCTCTGAAGGTAGGAGGATAGATGCTTCACATACTAGAACCGGAGAAAGTACTTTAAGGATACCCAATCATCGAACTACTATTTTCACAAAATCCTTCTTAGTCAGTGCCTGTCGTGCATGGAATACACTTCCTGTTCTATCAGGTCTATCGAGAGCCGAGCGAGCTTCAACCTGACTTTAAAAAAACATATTTTGGAACAAATGACTGAAACTGTCTGGCCCTAGAACGATCACATGACAACCATCCCTCACCCATTCCACCAATATAAACCTTTAAATCATGTTATAGAACGAATTGTATATATATATATATATATATATATATATATATATATTATATATATAAACTCATGTTATTTCAATTATCCACTGCATACTGCTGTATATTACTGAAATTTGATAACCCTGATCTACTTTCAGCCTACTTCATTTTATTAATCAATTATTTGATCTTATCTACCTATATAATTATTTTACTTTATCAATTTTCAGTTTTTTTTTTCTCTCCAATATTCATATTGATTAAAACTTTCACAATATTTCCATTAATAAATAAATCCTTAGTTTAAATAACGAAATTAACGTTTTGGTAGAGAGTTAGTGGGGAGGATATTTTTAATATTCTTCCCAAAGAATGGACATTGATATGTCCAAAGCTCCGCCAATTTATGTAGATGCATAACAATATGATTATTATCTATAGTTATTATATTACAAATTGCTTTTTCATATCATATACAGTTCAATAGTTATTTTCTTAGTCTATATTATGTAAATTCATCTATAACTTTGCTGTATTGTAAGCTATTGTATACAAGTGTATAAGCCAGTATATATTGTAATCTACATAAATAAAGTACTCAATCAATCAATCAATCAATCAATCAATCAATCAATCAATCAATCAATTAATCAATCAATCAATCTCTCTTTCTGCTCTCTCAAGCTCTTGAAATTTCAACGTGTTGAAGTAGCCAGTAGAGCTCTCTCTCTCCTCAACTACATTTGTCTCTCACTCTCTCATTTTATATATCCCCTCCAGCTCACTCTCTCTCCCTACTCTCTCTAGCTCTTGTTCTCTGTTTCTCTTGAAATTACAACAGGTTCAAGTAGCCAGTACAGCTCTCTTCTCAACTACTTAATCTCTCTCTCACACTCTCTCTTCCTATCTGTACCTCCTGTTCTCTCTTTCCATCTAATGAACAATCCCAGGGGATAGCCTTGTTCTCATTAGTGTCTGCTGCTGATTTAGAAGCTGACCCTTCCCTCGGGAGGTGACTCCTGGATCCGCGAAGTGAGGCTGCCTCGTCACGTAGTCCACCATCTTGCTTCAGGAAAAATGTTTCTGGAGGCCGAGCCTTAATGAATAAACTGGATTACGCTTACCACACAACAAACAATGCTGTACTCGAGTTTTGAGGGATAAAGAGGTGGGGAGAGTGAGAGGTTAGTAAGCTTCTAAAAATCTTCTAGAATCCTAGAAAGCTTCAGAGCAGGGAGGAATCAGATAACATAGAAGCTCTTTGGAATCATATACTCTCTGGGAGGTTATCCATGATATAATAAAGGGAACAATCGGCTTATACACTTACGGAATAGGAAATTCACGAATGAGGCATCACCACTTCTGAACGTGAGATTGGGAGTCCGATATCACTAGGCGTCAAACCTGCAACAGTGTAGAAATCAATCTGAAATAAATCTGGTGTGGTGCACTCACACAACTTTCCTTGCCGTTATGAAAATTAATCAACTGACGCTGGTGTTCCCGCGCATCTCAGGTTTACTTTTCTAATATCCCAGCCAGCTGGTGACAGGACAATAACGCTGCAGATACACGAAGTCTGTTATCTCTTCATAGTGAATGATTTTATAGAATCAACAGTTGCCAACAGTTTGCAATTGAATAATCTTATTTTCTCTAATTTCGAGCTTATTTTCAATATTAGGTGAAAATGCTACTGAACGTTAATTGTAGAGATTTTTATACTCAATTTTTTCCACTTGAAGTTTTTTGTTCAAATTGTATCTGAAGCCTGATAATTGAGAATCTAAAATCATACTTTGCATAGAGTGTGCAGTGCTCCTGCAATTTTTACAGATATGAGACTTGTGGCAGTTGATAGAGCTTATCAATGACTTTTCTAGGTATGAATTTGATCAAAATCGTTGGAGCCGTTTTCGAGAAAATCACGAAAAACCCTGATTTTGACAACATTTTCGCCATTTTATCCGCCATCTTGAATTGCATTTGATCGAAAATGTTCGCGTCGGATCATTATAGTGTAAGGACCTTAAGTTCCAAATTTCAAGTCATTCCGTTAATTTGAAGATGAGATATCGTGTATACAGACGCACATACACTCATACACACACACACACACACACACACACACACACACACACACACACACACACACACACACACACACACACACACACACACACACCAATACCCAAAAACCACTTTTTTGGTCCCAGGGGACCTTGAAACGTATAGAAATTTAGAAATTGGGGTACCTTAATTTTTTTCGGTAAGCAATACTTTCCTTACCTATGGTAATAGGGCAATGAAAGTAAAAAACTACTGACTGACTGATTAACTTTAAATTTTCAATATAGATTCTAAATTTACCGAGGATGATTATAAGCCTATTTTCAAGCAGAGAAAGTCTCTGGAATCATATTATACTCTCTGGGAGGTTGACCATAATATAATGAAAGGAAGAATCGGCTTATACATGCACGGAATAGAAAATTCACGAATGAGGCATCATCACTTCTGAACTACTGGACTGATTAGCTTGAAATTTTGAATATACATTCTTAATTTACCGAAGATGGTTAGAAGCCAATTTTCAATTCTTCAAAATTCAATTAAGTCAAGTTTTCAGTTTTTCAAGTTTTTAAGTAGACTCTGGCGGAGCAGAATTACCTGCTTTCATTTGATGAAAATATTGATATCTAGTTTTACCTAGCTCGGTTAAGATGTTGAAAGATGTTAAAATCAGGTGTGTTCCAGAACGATTATATTAGAAATCATGTTCTATGACAATAGTTACTAACTTATGGATTATTCAAATGCACACTTGTAAATCATACCCGGTTTTGTGAAACCAAGCATGAGTGTTTCAAAATGAATGAGTCAATCAGTCTCAATACATGTTTTTATCATTGAAAATAAGCTGAAATAAAAAAACATTAGTCGATATAAGAACTCAACATAATCTCCATTTGGCAGAAGATTGAAGACAATCGGCAAAACTGGAAAGATCATGTTGAAAGGATGGAGAGCGACAGGATTCCCAGGGCAGTGATGTTGTATAACCCGGTTAGGAGGAGAAGTGTGGGCAGACCCCGTAGAAGATGGATGTGATGGTGAGTTTGAAGTCGGAACAGGCAGATTGCCTAATCCTTGTAGGAAGACTACGATGATAAAAAATTAAACTTGATACAAGATAATACAGTTCATGGGATCTCAATATATCATGAATGTTGAATTTTTATCCATTTGTTAAGCCGTGTCCACACTGAACAAATGTTTGACAAACATGTTTGTTGAAACAGTTAAGGCAAGTTTTATTATGTTCGACAAACAATGTTTGCCTGTGGCCAGTGTGGACGCGTCTCCAAACAAAATATTTGTAAGTGGGGAGAACAGGATTTTATGTTCTACAGCAAACACTGAAAATGTTTGGAAAAATAGTAATTTTTTGTTGGACAAACAATGATTGTCCAAACTTTTTAAAATGTTTGTCCCTGAGCTCCTCAACAAAAATGTATGTCGAACATTCGTTCAGTATGGACACGGCTTTATTGTCATCACCTACCTAACATTTCATACTATGAAGTATATGAAGGTGTACGCTGTAACATTTATATTCTACATATGAAATACTGCTCGTTCAAAGTGTATTTCACTGAAACCAATTCATACTCTACACTTAGCAATTATAGCATTCACACTAAAGGAAATACAACAATCACACTTACACTTGGAAAATATATCATTCACGCTCTGGCAAATATAGAATTAACACTCTAGAAAATACAGTATTCACACTGTAGCAAATAAAGCATTCACACTTAAGAAGATACAATACTTACACTTTGAAAATATAGCATTCACGCTCTGGCAAATATAGAATTAACACTCTAGAAAATACAGTATTCACACTCTAGAAAATAGAGCATTCACACCTAAGAAAATACAATACTTACACTTGGAAAATATATCATTCACGCTCTGGCATATATACAATTAACACTTTAGAGAATACAGTATTCACACTGTAGCAAATATAGCATTCTTACTTTGGTAAATAATTACAGCATTCACACTTGGAAAATATAGCATTCACGCTCTGGAAAATAAAGAATTGACACTCTGAAGAATACATCAATTACACTCTAGCAAATATAGCATTCTCACTTGAGTAAATATAGCATTCACACTCAAGAAAATAGAACACTCGCACTTGAAAAATATAGCATTTTCGCTCTGGCAAATATAGAGTTAACACTCTAGAAAATACAACATTCACACTTTAGCAAATATTAGATTATCACTTTAGTAAATATAGCATTCACACTCAAGAAAATACAACACTCACACTTGGAAAATATAGCATCAACACTCTAGCAAATAAAGCATTCACACTCAAAAAAATACAACATTCGCACTTGGAAAATATAGAATTCACGCTCTAGCAAATATACGTGGGTTATCTCAAAAGTAAGTTGCACTATTAAATTAATAAAAAATATAATAACGCACATAGTTTGTTTAAGAGGTTATATTTGAGAAACTACATGTAACAGTTACTTTTCTACATAATCTCCTTCAATTTCAATACATTTTTGGTATCGTAGTATAAGTTTTTTTAATCCAGTGTTATACCACTCTGCCGCCAAACTGGTTAGCCATGTAGGAACTTCTTGTATGAGATTTCCTTCGTTTGCAAAGCGTCTTCCCCCAAGGTGTTGTTTCAGCTGTGATGGAAGTCGCTTGGAGCGTGATCAGGGTGGGTGTCCGAAAACATCCCATCCAAACCCTTCAAGCATTGTCTTGGACAATGTTCGGGATGCGTGAAGTGGATGGGCGGTCGCTTCGTTGTTCGTCGTGTGTTGTTGTTCTGCCTTCAATAAAATGATTGGCACGAACGAGAAACCATTGGCCTCAACATAACATTTTCATACCATTAACAACTCACGATGAATTTCAGTTGCATTTTTATTGTTTCACGTTAAAAAACGAATAACACTGCGTACTTCGCAAACGTTGGTAGGAGTAAGTGGTAGCTCCATAGTGGTCTGATCGCAACTGACAAATAAGTCATGGTGGCCTCTTAGGAATTTCACAGTGCTATCACAACACTCAGACAAAAATTCAATGCGGATGCCAAACGTCTCCTGCCAACTGCGCGGATTTGAAAAAATAGTGCAACTTACTTTTGAGATGATCAGAGTAGAATTAAAACTCTAGAAAAAACAGTGTTCACACTCTAGCAAATATAGCATTCACTCTCAAGAAAATACAACACTCACACTTAGAAGATATATCATTGACGCTCTAGCGAATATAGAATTAACACTCTAGAAAATACAGCATTCACACTTGGGAAAATGTATCATTCACACTTTAGTAGGTAAATAATTACAGCATTCAAACTTCAGTAAATATAGCATCACACTCCATCCTTGCTTCTGCAAACATGATAGCTTCAAACTAGACGACAAAGTTAGCTGGAAATATATTTCCAATAGTGTTGTAACAAGTTAGTATTGGAAGCAGTTAAGTGCGATAGGAATGTGACAATAATTGAGGAAAATTGAAAATCAGTTCGAAGCTGCGATATGATCGGGGAAATTCGGATATATGTGGTCACTATTTCAACAACAACAGAAACAGTTACTGCTCCAAATATGAATATTCCCGAAGTAATAGTGGAAAAGGGGGCTGTGGATTGACACCCTCTTCTGGATGCCCCCTTTCTGGACGCCCCTTCTGGATGCCCCTAGGCGTCAATTCTAATCGAACCAATGGCTGTTTGCGGCTTTTCTGAATAGTACGTTGTTCCATTTCCGTTCCGTCTAATCGACGCGAAAGCTCTTCGTGAAAATAAGCGATATCTATCGACATTGATTTCGATTTCTAGCTCACTTTCTCACTCATTCTCTCTTTCTCTTCTTCTCTCTTTCTCTCTCTTAATTCCTCTCTTTGTTCCTCTCTTTGTTCCTATCATTCTCTCACTCTCACACTCTCTCACTCTTTCTCTCTCCATCTCACTCAATTTGTAAATTTACTTAAAAAAATAAAAGTAAATTCGTATGGCTTTTGTTGGTGGGTAGTCCCTTGCGGGAAGGTCCCACCGCCTGAATATATAATTTGAGCCATCAATGGGCCTTACGACTGTCATACTCCAGCCGGGACCGACAGTTTAACGTGTCCATCCGATAACACGGGAGTGATCTGGTTAAAAAACTTTTGGTTGTGAGTGGGTTCGAACCCCGGGATCTCTATGCTGCTACGCAAGCACTCTATCCACTAGACCACGGATCACTCCTGTAAATTTACTTACTTGGTAGAGACTTAGTGGGAAGGATATTTTTAATATTCTTTCCGAAGAATGGACATTGATATGTCCAAAGCTCCGCCAATTTATGTAGATGCATAACAATATAATTATCTATGGTTATTATATTACAAATTGCTTTTTTCATATCATGTACAGTTCAATAATTATTTTCTTAGTCTATATTATGTAAATTCATCTATAATTTTGCTGTATTGTAAGCTATTGCATATAAGTGTATAAGCCAGTATATATTGTAATCTACATAAATAAAATACTCAATCAATCTCTATCATTTTTATCACTCTATTTTTTCTCTCTCAGACTCTTTCTCATTCTCTCACTCGGTCACTCTGTTTTTCCTTCAACTCAATCTGTCTCTCACTCTCTCTCACACTCAATCTGTCTCTCTGTCTCAATCTATCTCTCACTCAATCTGTATATCCCTCTCTCTTTCTCTGTGTCTCTTGAATAAATATCAAATATCTCCCTATTTCTCTCTCTTTCTACTTACCTCCCTGTCACCCATCCTCTGTCACTCAATCTCTATCTCCCTTATCGACAATTTCTACCTGAATAGAAGCTTTACTACTCAATACAGTATCGTCCATTAAGCAATTAGCTATCAAAATAGCAGATTGTTCTGAGCTATCACAGATCTCCTGATGTTTTGTTTTATTTCTATTCAGATTCGACTGCAAATACTGGATGGACTATCTCAGTTCAGAGAAGAGCTCAGCTGTTTTGCATGATCATCTACGATATTGGCATAGCCAGCTCTAATACAAGGCCCCGGCCCACGATATTGCAACGTCGCAGTGTAGGCCAGAATCTAATACATGATTGGTGAAAAAGATCAGCAGGTATTTTTTTAAATGTTTTTTTACCAATCATGTATTAGATTCTTAGCCTACACTGCGACGTTGCAATATCGTAGGCCGGGGCCTTGTATTAGAGGTGGCTATGATATTGGTCGAATATCAACCTACTCTATTACATGGTACGCCATAGTGGAGTAGGTCAATTTCCACACAGAAAAAAACTAAACAAATAGAGGACACATTATAAGAATTTTTTGTAACTAACTATTGTATGTAATTGTAATTTATCTAATATTATGTGTAATTGATGTTGTAGTTTTAGTTTGTATGTAATTGTAATTTATCTAATATTTTGTGTAATTGATGTTTTAGTTTTAGTTTTTATGGAAAATAAACATTAATTAATTAATTTAATTATTTGTTCATTTATATCATTCAAATGGAAGCCAGTAGCAGAGATTTAACTTGGGGAAGATTAACTAAGGTTAAGATTAACTTGGAGATTTAACTGAAGGAAGATCTAACTTCTAAAGGTAGTACTAACTTCTCTCTGCCAGTAGCTTCTTTCTCATAGTATAGAAAATGATAAAATAGGAGAGTACTCCATTTGAAACTGATGAAGCTGTCTGGAGCAAACAATAATATTGCAGAGAAGGTGGTTGTTTACTATGCACATTCTTGCTAATTAATGAATTTCTTGTCATACTTACTAAATTGCAGATGTTTTCCATGCATTAAATCAAGCCGGTAAACAGCTGTTTACAGAACAAGAAAACATGTGATTTTCATTACAGCATACTATACTGTAAAGAGATCATATTTTCTCTTTACAGTCGAGTATGTTAGGACTCTACTGATGTTGATGGGCACTGCGCCCATAGGTAGACTCAGGACGTTAGGACTCAGTAGAGTCCTAATAACATCTGAGTGATCAAAATACTAACTCAAATAATCAAAGAACTCATCTAAGGAGTTTCAAGTTATAAGAATTCATCTGAAATCCTATAATTTAGGCCTTTATTATTTTATTTGTGCTCGAAGGGTCTGTCTGTTATGAACTAGGCGCTACAGGCTAGGTCATGTTTATAGAATGCAGTAGCTCGAGCAGCAGCAGGTAATGGTTTCTTAGCAATATTATTCTTTCTCAGATGAGTATGACAAAAAATATTGTACGTAACTTGTACGGTAACGTATTTACCGCATTCGTATTATAATTCTGACCTCAACTCGGGCAGAAACAATCATACTCATGAGGTGGATTATCGGTACCGGACTTGTTATGTAAAGTACTAATAAATTATTTTCAATATGAACATACACGTAATTTCCGTGATGGGCAGTTGGAAAGAAGTGTGAGAAGACCACAAAACGATGGATTTTTGATGTCGAAACAGACAAATTGCTTATAACATAATGCTTGTGAACATACTTCAAACAAGAATCAACTTGATTCATTCCAAAATCATACATATTTCAGGACACAAGGAACTTAATCACATTATTGTCATCCCATAAAATGCATCATATTATACTTGGAATGTTTTCCTTCAAAACAACACTAAAACCAGCATTGTACCTTGTTTAAAGAGATTCATATGAATATTTTCAACGTTATTAAGTTCTTTTTGAATCACCCGGTAGTATGCGGTACCTATATACTAAGCAGTACATACATGCACGAACAATAAATTGTTATAATAATATAACTAAAAATTCTATCGCACCATAAATAGGGCATTAGAGTATAGAGAAAATAAAAATCTCAGTACCCTTTTTTTAAAATATTTAATCACAACATGTTTCGGACATTGATGCCATTTTCAAGTGATATGAAGTAAATAAATAAATACTACTGGAAGATTCTTATTTTTATCATGTTAGTGTATTCATATGTTTTTATGAACAAAGACTGTGAATTTTGGGTTTAAATTCACATGATTCTATCAATAATGGGGTTATTGGTGTCTAATTTGATTAAGTTTATTATTTATCTGTTTAATTTTGCTGCTTTATAAATATGATATTCTTCTTTGACATTCAGTCTTCGACTTTTATTACCATAATTAAGTATTTTCATATTGGAATTTATATCTGTAAAATTATGGCCTGAATCTATCAAGTGTTCAGCAAATGCCGACTTTTGTGTATAATTTTTAGATTTTAGTGCTTGGATATGTTCTCGAAACCTGATATGGAAATTTCTACCCGTTTGTCCGATATAGAATTTGTCGAAATCACTACATTTAAGTTCATAGATTCCAGGTTTTTTAAACTTATCTTGCTGTACATTTAAATTTGATTTCTTTTTATCAGTTCGAATGCATTATTTGTTGTCCTATAACCTAGAATGAATTTATTTTTTGTATAGGTTTTTCTCATAGCTTTATTAAATATTGTGTTATATGGAACACAAATATATTCTTTATTTTTTCCTACATTTCCTTGATTATTTTGAGTTCTATTCTGTATTAATTTTTCTTTTTGTTTGTAAATCATTCTATCAATAGTTTTGGTATTATATCCATTTGTTATTGCCATATATTTTATCATTTTCTTCTCTTTTCTGTAATTATTTTTCGACATAGGAATATTTATTAGCCTGTATATCATTGAATTGAAAGTTTAAATTTTTTGTTGCCAAGGATGATTTGAATCTCTAGGAATTATACAATCTGTATGTGTGGATTTCTATAAATAGGTCATTAGCTATGAGAAACTGTTTTAAAATGTGAGATAAACCCAGTTCAGCTGGGAAATCGAAATAAAATTCGGAAGTAGGATAGTTGAGTTTAGTCGGAAAGTCAATATCGCTATTTGCAGTCTCTTATTTGGAGTTGTTTGCGGGTAATAAATTATGATTCGACGCTCAACTCTTGGCCTCATTCCAGTATCTGTGTAATGAAATAGAAAGATATCTAGATTCTACCGTCAGATTGTCATCGGATGACAATTCGACGCCTGACGCCATTAAATCGCTTGACGCTCCTGTGTGAAATGGATTGAAAACAAATAATATTCAGCTCACTTCGATAAATGGCGCTTGCTCTTCCATTTTCTCTCTCGTCGTGCTTTCTCATTGTCAATGTGACACCATCTCTCACTCGTTCTCTCTTCTTCCATCGCTCTCTTTCTCTTTCTGTCTCTGAATCCGGAGATCTTTGGTAGAGAGTTAGTGGGAAGGATATTTTTAATATTCTTTCCGAAGAATGGACATTGATATGTCCAAAGCTCCGCCAATTTATGTAGATGCATAATAATTATTATCTATAATTATTATATTACAAATTGCTTTTTCATATCATATACAGTTCAATAATTATTTTCTTAGTCTATATTATGTAGATTCATCTATATTTTTGCTGTATTGTAAGCTATTGCATATAAGTGTATAAGTCAGTATATATTGTAGTCTACATGAATAAAGTACTCAATCAATCAATCAATCCGTTCAAACACCGATAATTTGAGTAGTAGACCTACATAAAGACCGACATGAGTATTTTTCTTTAGTAGATCTGAAGGTAATATTGCGGTAGTTACCTTCCCATGCTGAAAAATAATATCATATATATTGTTCAACAACAGATTTGATAAAAATCAAGATCCCAGTTTCAGCTGTTAGACTATCATCAATCTTTGTTATAAAACTAACGTGAAGAGCAGCAGTATTCATATTATTGGCCCGAGCACCGAAATAGGTGAACGTCTGTCACTGACCTAGACAAAAATCTGGTGTGGCGCACTCACACAACTTTCCTTGCCGTTATGAAAATTGATCACCTGACGCTAGTGTTCCCGCGCATCTCAAGTCAAAGATTTGACCCAGCTGGTGACAGGGCAATAACGCTGGACACACACATGAGGTCTGCTATCTATTCATAGTGAATGATTTAATAGAATCAACAATAATTTGCAATTGAATAATCACATTTCCTCGAATTTAAAGCTTATTATCAATTTTAGGTGAAAATGTTACTGAACATTGATTGTAGAGATTTTCATGTTCCATCTACTCCACTTGATTTTTTTTTGTTTCAATTGTAACTGAAGCCTGATAATTGGGAATCTATCTACATTGATGGGGCGGAGCTCCTGAAATTTTTACAGATATGGGACTTGTGACATTGTTGATAGAGCTTATCGATGACTATTTTAGGTATGAATTTGATCAAAATCGTTGGAGCCGTTTCCGAGAAAATCACGAAAAACCCTGTTTTTGACAACATTTTCGCCATTTTAGCCGCCATCTTGAATTGCATTTGATCGAAATTGTTCGTGTCGGATCCTTATAGTGAAAGGACCTCAAGTTCCAAGTTTCAAGTAATTTTGTTAATTGGGAGATGAGATATCGTGTACACAGACGCACATACACTCATACACACACACACACACACACACACACACACACACACATACACACACACACAGACCAATACCCAACAACAAGTTTTTTGGACTCAGGGGACCTTGAAACGTATAGAAATTTAGAAATTGGGGTATCCTTATTTTTTCCGGAAAGCAATACTTTCCTTACCTATGGTAATAGGGAAAGGAATGTAAAATGAACCGCAAATGTGGGAGGGGCTTGTCTAGGTCAATAGCAGCCGTTCACCTTCATAGGTCACGGCTTCCACCAATAACGGTGCTCCGGCGTTAGTATTAATACTGTCGATCTTTTACTTCAGTTGTAGTTTACCAGAGATACATGAGTTTATGGTGTGAAAACCGGAACCAGTAACTGGATTATTTTATTAAGTTTGTGGTTTGACGATGTCTGGTGTGTTTTATTCAATCGAATTATTGTGACTGGAATTACTTTATACATCATTCTATCAATGATTATTCTTCTGTCCGTTAGAAAAATTCATTGAATAGTGATATTTATTGCCAGATATAATAAATACTATGTATACTTTAAATACTGTAAGTGCATCAACCAGCATATTTCATAATTTAATTTATTTAGTCAATCATTAAGAATCTACATACAGTAATTATAATGGAATCCAATTTGATACGAGTTTTCTCTTTTTATATTTTTCTCTCAAGTAAGTGTATTCACCAGCATATTTCATAATCTAAATAAAGTAATTATAATGGAATCCAATCTGATACGATCTTTCTCTTTTTATCTCACTCACTCGTTCTCTTTAAATCTCATGCAAATCTCAATCATTCAAAATTTCTCCATTTGAATTTTTATACAATCTCTCTTTTCCTCCTACTTCCTCTCTCTTACTTTCTCACTGACTCTCTTTTTCTCTCTCATTTTCTCTCCCATTTGATCACTCTTGCGAACAACATTTCACTCTTTTTCTATGAAAACTGTATCATCCGTAGCCACTGTGATCATAATGGCATTGATTATTAACTAGTCACCGAAAACGTTAGCCTGTTTTTCAACATTATTTCTTCAATCGCCATCGATTTTGCATCAATTCTGCTGTCTAAATGACAGCTGAAAATACTGACGTAAAAATCCGCAGAAAAGCGACTGTCAGTTGAGAGAAATCAGTCGACCACTCAATTTTATTCCCGATCATTTCCCGGGAAAACTGTCATTTAGGAAACTGATCAATTTCCATGAAAGGATCCTTCAAGTTCAGTTATCAGATTGAAACAAGATCGTGAAAAGTTTGTCATTTCTATTAGAATGATACGGAAAATGTATTTATTTATAAGATTATGGCTTATGTAGGACAGTTTTCATAGATACATATTTAGGACATTTAGGACGGAAAATGTATTTATTTATAAGATTATGGCTTATGTAGGACAGTTTTCATAGATACATTTCCATGGATGAAGGATCCTTCAAATTGAGCTTTTAGATTGATACAAGATGTGGAAAGTTTGTCTTTCCCATTAGAATGATATGGGAAATGTATATTTTATTTATGAGATTATGGAACGTGTTGGACAGTTTCTCAGGTTGGGTTTTAGGACACTCATGGAGTCTAATGACCATTAACTTGAGGAGTTGAATGATTTATTTAATAAGGATATCTATAATTGAATCCACTTCAAACTTTTCGCACTCCTCAGAAAAACTGGAATGTTAGATTCACCATATAAACAATGCTGATAATCTTTAATACCTCAATTTAATACTTTATTACTTATAAATTTAATACTTTATGTATTTATTACTCAATTAATTAATAGAGTATTAAATTCCAATATTAATTCCAAAAAACAGTTAATATTTATTTGGAGTAAACAAAAAATAAAACCAGTTAATATTTAATTCCAATTTTATACTCTATATTAAATAATATTACATTAATACCTCAATAGCACCTCCTTTGCTGCAGAGAAAATTTCTCACTGAATCCTATACTATTAAACGAGCAACTTCTGTTTATAATTATGTTTAGTTGTTTAGATGTTTAGATGTTTAGATGTTTAGATGTTTAGATGATAGATGTTTAGATGTTTAGATTTTTAGATGTTTAGATGTTTAGATGTTTAGATGTTCAGATGTTCAGATGTTTAGATGTTTATATGTTTAGATATTTATATGTTTAGATATTTAGATGTTTACATGTTTAGATGTTTAGATGTTTATATGTTTGTATTTCACCGGATCTCGAAAACAAAATTCAGAACATAGTAGGTTTATAATTATAAAGATTCGATTGCACTAGGTCTCATCCCTGAGAAAACTCGCTGAAGGACATTAAAAGGATAATTATTATTCATACTTGGAAAAACAGATGATAATAATTATTTCGTCCTCTGTTGGTGATGGAAGTGAGTGAGCGAGTTCATGTGTGTGGGACTGTGTCAAAATTATGACTCAGCTGTTGATCTTTTGTAATCATTCAATCAGGTACTTAGTGCCGGTTGCGAAAAGCAGGGTTACTTTTAATCCTGATTAATTCCAGTAAAATCCATCTTTTTGGAATTCTCTTTTCTGATTTGGTTCACATGATCCAGTTAATCAGGATCAAAATTAAACCGGCTTTCGTGCAATTTGTGAGGGAAATTTTTGCATTCCTCTGGGAATTAATCTCAATTTACTGTGATTAGATAGAGCATTTCTGTATAAATGTTATGATAATTTCTTCTTTCGTAATAAATTTTTCATGCTTTTGTACTCCAGAGCGAAGCTCGGTCCCCGATATTACATAAAATAGGTACACTACTTTCTCATACATTCGATCATTAAAAATAAACTACTTGGTTTCATGCTGGATTCTAAACTATTATGGGAACATCATGTTGAAATGATTTGCTCTAAGCTAAGCAGAAATATATTTCTATTGAGGAGACTAAAATGTGAGTTGCCTGATAATTATGTTAAACAAGCTTATTATGCTTTTTTCCATTCAATCCTGTCTTATGGTATCAGGTTATGGGGCCATTCCTCAGGTGTAAAAAAATATTAGTTCTACAGAAGAAAGCAGTCAGAATAATAAGCAATGCAGATTACCTAGATCATTGTAAACCTCTATTCAAAGAAAATTCAATATCAACAGTCTTCAATGAATTTTTGTATCAGTGCTTGAAAGAGATAAAATTGAGGGAAAATGTATTGACGGTTGCCAGTGATATTCACAATTATCCGACTAGGGCCAGTGGAGATCTTCACGTACCTAGGTGCAGACTCAGCAAATCTCTTTCGAGTTTTCTAATAGTAGGGATAAAAGTTTTCAACCTTTTACCAGCCTCCTCCCGTACCCTTCCCCTGCCTGCATTCCTCAGACATTTAAGAAAATGGCTCATAGAAAATCCATTTCTACTCTTTAGAGGAATTCAGGACAGGGGTAGGTAGGATAAATTTATTAATGTCAACTTTTACATGAAATAGTTAATTATAACGTAGCCCTATTATGGGTGAACTATTGAATGCTATTAATTGATATTGTTGTCTTTACTCATTTTTTAATATTGATTTTATTATGTATCGTAATTTTATAAAATATCTTGTGACGTAGCCTTATGTACTACCATAGAGAAACAATAGCATAGAAACTTACGCTATTGTTTCTCTATGGTACTACTTTATCGCCAGGCTAAATAAATTGATTGATTGATCTATACAAGGATTTCAATGATCACCAGAACATTTTGAACTACTAAAACCATCTAAAATTGCAATACAACTATAGCCTTGTTTTCAAATTCCATAGCCCGAAATTCATTATCAATCAAAATACAAATGAATTATACTTGATTTAGTAACGATACTCCAATCATCTCCAAAAGCAACTAAGATTATGGTCCTCAGTAGTCCGGGAACATTATCTTCCCCCTTGAATAACTTAAGATAACAATAGTTACAAAATAGTTCCAGATAATAAAATCCCAGAGATGCATTTCTTAGGTGCATTAGAAAGTTATTCAACCCAAATTTTTTCAGTAAAATTCTTATGCAAATTATGAAACCACTCCGTGAAAGAATGACTAGCTTTACGACGCAGCGTTTAAAAGTTTATGAGATGTTGTTGAAGTGGTGGGCTAATAATAATTATGAACCGCCTTATAAAACCATCAAATTTGAACGTCTTCATAAAAGTATATAAAACGAGGAAATCGTCGCCTATAAAACTGGCCATTAAGTGGGGGGAAATATGATGGAAACTGTGAGTGGTAATTTGAATGTTTTTAAAGTCACTCCATCGCCGCCCCAATCGTTAACTTAAGGGTCAGTATCTTTGAGAATCTACAGAAGGGATACGACTTAATTTTCCAGAGATAGCTATCACTTTTTTTACTTGATCTTCAGGGGAGGGCGTCTGCCTTTTATGTGTGTCTTCTTGCTCGGTTGGTAGCTGATTAGATTAGGTTGGCTGCCTGGATCTTGTGCCACTTCTTTCTCAACCAATTCGAGAGGATTTACGGCTTGTGAGGGGGAGAAAGGGTGCCGAGTTAGAAGGAGGAAGAGAGGACGTTAAAAGAGGTGAAAGAAGCGGAAAAGAATAAGAAAAAGGAGAAGGAAAAGGAGTTGAGGGAAAAAGTCGAAAAATGAGATGGTGGAGAAGGATGAGGAGGAGTGGAAGAGAAACAACAAAATGAAGAATTTTCAAATTTTTTAATCTGAGATTTTTGAATTAAAATGGAAATTATGTTTATTCTTCTTCTTAAGAAATACTAACAATACAGAATATACATAGACAAAACTTGAAGAAGGTTCCTCACATGGGAAAAAGCCTGTGTGCGAGGAACGAGTTCTCTACATTGACATATACTTAAATATACAATGATAGATATGACAATGATACAATACAATTGAAAAACAAAACAATTCAACCAGTAATAAGCATTAAACAATAACGTATTATCAAAACAAAAGAAATTTCATTTCTTTTCCAAGAACTGAAGTCGAATAGTTGTTCTGCTAAATTATAAAACAGTGTTCAATAATATATAAATAAATAATTTATTTCCATCATAAAATTCACTTGACATTCATTTTTAAGAATTGGAAATTATAAGACCACTTTGACAAGTTGTGTGGTCATTGTTAGTTATGTATTTAATTGTAATTACTAAATTGTTAAGAAATAGATTAATAAAAAATGTATCTCCAGAATAAGAGTTCGAAAGTTATTGTAGAACATACAAACAAACATCTCAGCCTCGAATGAAAAGTAGGAACTTACCAACTTTTTTCAATTCGAGAGGTGAATTGAATCTGTTCATTCATCAGGAAGAGGAGTATTAAAAGAAATGCTTTTATCAGAGACCAAGAGTGAATCAAATATCAGATTGAGAGAAATATCTTTCAGGAGTCCCAGAGCGGCAATACTATCAAAGAAAATGGAAAAAAATGTTCCAGTATTCAATTTTCTCAACCGTTCACACGAGCGTTCGCAATAATTAACGGCCGACTCTTTCCCGCGCCATTGTAATTAAATGAGGTGGTCGGTCACATGACGCACTAACGCGTCGCGTTTTCCTCGTCTCCTCCTTTTTTATTGTCTCTCCTTGTTTCTCCAGTTGAAACAGATGGTTTTTTGGGGGCAGACTGTTGGTATTCTCTTTCTCTGCTTCTATTCTCTCTCCTTGTTAATATTCTCTGTCCTTGTTTCTCCAGTTGAAACAGATGGTTTTTTGGGGGCAGACAGTTTGTATTCTCTTCCTTTGCTTCTATTCTCTCCCCTTGTTTCTATTCTCTCTCCTTGTTTCTCCAGTTGAAACAGATGGTTTTTTGGGGGCAGACAGTTGGTATTCTCTTTCTCTGCTTCTATTCTCTCTCCTTGTTTCTCCAGTTGGGACAAATGGTTTTTGGGGGCAGTCAGTTGGTATTCTCTTTCTCTGCTTCTATTCTCTCTCCTTGTTAATATTCTCTCTCCTTGTTTCTCCTGTTGGGACAGATGGTTTTTGGGGGGCAGACAGTTTGTATTCTCTTCCTTTGCTTCTATTCTCTCTCCTTGTTAATATTCTCTCTCCTTGTTTCTCCAGTTGGGACAGATGGTTTTTGGGGGGCAGACAGTTTGTATTCTCTTACTCTGCTTCTATTCTCTCTCCTTGTTTCTCCAGTTGGGACAGATGGTTTTTGGGGGACAGACAGTTTGTATCCTCTTCCTCTGCTTCGATTCTCTCTCCTTCTTGATATTCTCTCTCCTTGTTTCTCCAGTTGAAACAGATGGTTTTTTGGGGGCAGACAGTTGGTATTCTCTTACTCTTCTTCTATTCTCTCTCCTTTTCTATATTCTCTCTCCTTGTTTCTCCAGTTGGGACAGCTGGTTTTTGGGGTGCAAACAGTTTGTATTCTCTTCCTCTACTCTATTCTCTCTCCTTTTCTATATTCTCTCTTCTTGTTTCTCCAGTTGGGACACATGGTTTTTGGGGGGCAAACAGTTTGTATTCACTTCCTCTACTCTATCCTCTCTCCTTGTTAATATTCTCTCTCCTTATTCCTCCAGTTGTGACAGTAGTTTTTTTCATAGACAGACAGTTGGTTTGTTTTTCGAGCAGTTTGTTTTCTGGAGCATGCAGTAAGCTAGTAGGCAATCCTGGCTGAAGTCAAAAACATACGGCAAGCCTTGGTTGGTTGGTAAGTCTTTTGAACGCTGCTTTGTATGAAAATGGCTTAAAGCATGTTTTAGTGTTGTGAGCGACTTCTCTGTAGTCCTTGTTTCACTCCAAATTGTCAGCAATAGTTGGATTGATAGCATTCAGGTCTCCTATGAAGGAATACTGCCAGTATGTAGTTTACTTTCGAGCCCCAAGATTCACTTCAATCTGTCAGAATTAGTTGAATTTGAAGCATAAATGTTTGCTATGAAGGATACTGCCAGAATGTTGTGGAATCTCACTGCAGGCTCACTCACAATGAAATACACAGTACTTGGCAATTCGATTCTAACTTATTCTATGACTGTTCTTCTCTCGCTGCCCGGTTTTGTCTCCTCACCTTTTCACATAGGCTACATTTGCAGCTCGTTATTCTCAGTTATCATTAGGGATGGGTATCGATACATCGATGTTTAGAAACATCGATGTTTCAACATCAAACATCGATGTTTACTGTTCGCTGTTTACTTATCGATAGTTTTATCTAGACATCGGTCATTCGATGTTTTTCCCAACAAAAAGGAATTTTTCAATCAGGCTCTCTGTATTTTTATGTGAGACTGGATACTCTTGAAGATTTACATAACTGTGGCCCTTGTCAAGGTTAGATACCTAGTTATATTTGAATAAGAGGTCGGATTTTTCGTTTCTTAGGAAGAAAGAGTTTTTCTTATTACAAATGCTTTCCTAAACATACGTTTAATACCAATTATTAATCTAGCTCTGGAATAGAGGTCCTCGTATAGTATGGAGTGTAGATAGCCATAGAACACCTCTATTCATTCTCATTTCCTAAATAAAACTATCAGGTATTGAATGAATACGATTATGAGTAAAAGATTGCTAAAATTAGCTTAGGATGAAATCGCAAGACAGAATCTTCGAGGATATCTCGAGAGGTTTCTGACTCAACTATGAAGATGACGAATCTTGTGAACTATAATAGAGTTGATGTATCTTTCTAGTCACAACCTGACTTCAATTATTTGAGAGACTGTTACTTGAATACCAAGTCTAAAATTGCTGTAGTTCCAGTTAGTAACAGTTAAAATATTGAAACAATAGCTCCAGATAAAATTGTAGTCACTTTAGGAGTTTTTTTTGTATTTTTTAGTATTTCGAGATTTGGACAAAAGAATAATACCGTCTTAATTTCTCTTATACTAAACAAATATTCAAATCTATAAAACAATATTTTAGATTATTGGATTTTCTTTTTTATATTCGATCAAATATCAATCTCCGTTGATAACGTAGAGTCTGATTACCTACAACTACAAACAATTTATTAACTTTCAGTCTCGTTGCTGCCAATCAATAATATTCCTTTATTGTTAACTATTTTTTATAAGCTCTGTCCCTTTATTTTACAAGTACATGGAATAGGAAATAGATTTCACTATCTGAGTTACTCTAAGGATATGGATAATCTTCCGTAAAATGTACGGCAACACGTCGATGTTTAAAACATCGATGTTTAAAAACATTGATGTTTACTGTTCGATGTTTTTCACTTATCGATGTTTAAAAGAAAAAAACATCGATTTTCAAAACATCGATGTTTTGTCTTTCGATACCCATCCCTAGTTATCATACAGCTTCCATCTACTTTGAACCTCCATTCTTCTGTATTTCTTGTTGTTTTATATTCCTCTGCTTCTTGTTTCTTCTTTTCCAATTCTTGATCTTCCTATTTCCCTCTACTGATCTACTTCTGTAGTATATACAAGTAGTTCTGTGAACAGTAGGCCTCACGCAGTTTTCTAATCCACAAGTATCTTATGCCACCTGTTCTAGTTGATTCAGTTGAATTTCCCCCTCTCACACACTTTCCCTTTCGTTAAATTACGCTACTCATGATGCGCCTTATTTCAAACGCTTTTCCTGCAATAATTATTCACTTCACATTATTATTTGAGCCTATACTCACAACTTCACACTCACAGCTCTTCTTCACCTTCTTCTTCTTCTTCTTCTTCTTCTTCTTCTTCTCCTTCTTCTTCTTCTTCTTCTTCTTCTTCTTCTTCTTCTTCTTCTTCTTCTTCTTCTTCTTCTTCTTCTTCTTCTTCTTCTTCTTCTTCTTCTTCTTCTTCTTCTCTTCTTCTTCTTCTTCTTCTTCTTCTTCTTCTTCTTCTTCTTCTTCTTCTTCCTCACCTTTTTTCGCTATCTCTCTCCTTATTCTACTTCACTCTCTCCTTCTTCTTCTCCTCTCACACCTACTCTTTATCCCACTCCTTCTCCCTTACTCTCTCCTTCTTCTTTTCTCACCTTCATCCCATCCCTCTCCTTCTCTTTCCACTTCTCCTCCTCCTCTTCCTTTTTCTTCTTCTTCCTTTTCCTCTGCTTCTTCTTCTTCTTCTTCCTCTTCCTCTTTTTCCTCTCCCTCTACTTCCTCTTCATCAACCCATCCCTCGCCCTTCTTCTCCACGCCTTCACACTCGCATCTCTCACACAATAATAGGATTTACATTAGCGCACGCATACACACACACACACACACCCACCAAGCATACAGTGGAGCACTTTCCGTTACAATTTATCAACTCATTCAGGAGTGAAAGCCTTCTCCGTTTCTGTTCAGCTCGGTTCGTTTGAACGCGTTTCGCATCGCTTCATGAAATTTATGGCCCTAATAGACAAAGATTCGGTTATGTTCTCCTAATAATAGCCAATTTGCAAAGAAACTAACGGATGAGAGGTTTAATACAGCCATAATCGTGAAGTATAGTTTGTAATAAAGTACCTATAATCTATCATATAGGAAAGATAGCGTAAGAAGATGTCCCATGCTATTGGTAGAATATAATAGTATATAATGGAATCTTCCCTCTCATTACCAGAATAATTTTAACCAGATCACTCCCGTGTTATCGGATGGACACGTTAAACTGTCGGTCCCGGCTGAAGTATGACAGTCGTGAGGCCCATTGACGGCTTAAATTATATATTTAGGCGGTAGGACCTTCCCGAAAGGGACTCCCCAACAACAAAAGCCATACGAATTTACATTACTATAGTATTTTACCTACTGTACTTAACTTGTATTCATCCATTAGAAACAGAATATGTTGTCCTTGTCGTGAAATAATGAACTTACAGTATTTGAAAGAGAGATGATTTATTATAAGAATTCTATTGTAGTTCATGACGAATCATGGATTTTCTTAGCTATAACCTTTGAGCTGTCAACAGAGATCATTATTTGGTTTATCAAATTACTAGTAGTTTTTGACCTCACACAGTTTTCTCATCCACAAGTATCTGATGTCACCTGTTCTAGTTGATTCAGTGAATCACAGTTCACAGTTGAATCATAATTTACTCTTGAAAACTGTTATTTGTTTTCTCCAAGATCAAAAACTCACTTATGTTAATGAACTCAGTTCACGTTTGAATTTTTATGCGATATAATAATTTATCCAGTTCCGTGATAATTTTCCAATCTGT
Organism: Nilaparvata lugens; assembly: GCF_014356525.2. NCBI lineage: Eukaryota > Metazoa > Arthropoda > Insecta > Hemiptera > Delphacidae > Nilaparvata > Nilaparvata lugens. The sequence goes on from NC_052507.1 coordinate 7,270,254, forward strand.
TAAAAATATTTCTCAACTTATTAATTTTTCTTAATCAAGAATATTCTAATTTCTTCAAAAATATTAAATTAATTTTATCATTTTTTTATTTTATTTTTAATCATCATGTAAGTTAAATTAATTTGTTTTTCAAATGTGAGAATATTGATACTGATGGACACGAATCATAAAAAATATTGAAACCCTACCTTATAGAAATAGGCACTACCAGACATCTGTGTAATGCATGCAATGAATAATCCACTTGTCAGCTGATTGATTATGAATAATTCTATAGTCTGATTGATCCTTTCTTCAAAATAGATTATATATTATAGTGATATCAGAGTATGGAGGAATTCCTTTTCTTTTTATATTATCCTTCAAATGCAAAATTTCAAAAAAAACCCTGTGTATAAATCGACGCGCAGTTGAAAAAGGAATATTCCTGTCAAGTCTCATCGAATTCTATCAACGTGTTTGGCCGTAATCGCGTTACATACAGACAGACAAAAGAAAATCCGAGTTGGAACATAGACCTCACTTCGTTCGATCAAACCCTAGACAGACCGACGAATGTCGACAGATCGACTTATATCAATCTCGATACCCGGGAAGCATGTCTTGTTTCATAATTTGAGAACAAAATTTACACTATACCACTCAGAAGTACCAGAGATATTCAGAAAGTTACAACAATATTCAGAACAATACCAGAAAATTCAGAAATACCACTTCTGTCAGGAAAATCAGAAATCAAGAAAGAACTTGAATTCCATTGTTATTGATTGCACATCCCTGTATTTTCTCAGAGTGATTGAATTCAGTCAATTAAACAATGATTTGATATCATATTGTATTGATATTGAGATTGTTCATTGAATTGATTCAAATGATATTGATGTAGAGAATCTAGACATCCAGGCAGATCCACAAGACCAGTGGTCGCCAACAGTCGATCGCGAGCTACCGGTAGCTCGTGGGGTAGTTTTTAGTAGCTCACAGAAATGCTTGGTTTGAGAAACATGGCTACAAAATTTTGCATTTCTCACATATATAACTGAGAAGTTGAATGATTCAAATTTGCAGCTTCAAGGGAAAGATAAGGACATCGGTAGAATGATTTGAACTGTAAAATCGTTTTCCAAGGAGCTTGAGATGTGGGAAAAGAATGTCGTCCAGTTTGAATATAAACACTTTTCCAGTCTGAAGAAAATCAATGACGAGAAAAATTCTTTACAGCACCTCAGCAATAACCAAGAATACGTTACAATTCAGTCTTGAGACAACAGTTTGATCAACGATTTCAAGATTTTAAAAGCATATCGAATATGGTAGAATTCGTCAACTCTCCTTTTGTAGAGAACGATGCAGAAGTTTTTGCAGCTTGTATTGTAAAGCATTTTGTTGGAGATCAGACTTCAGTTGAAATGGAATTTGTGGATTTTTATAATGATCTTGTCTCTCAGATCACTTTCTACAACTGGAAATATTTGGCCTCAAGTCCCCAAAGAGAAATATCCAATTATTATTCAAGTTGCATTGAGGTTGAAAGCTATGCTCAGATCTACCTACCTGTGTGAATCATCATTTTCAAGTATGAAATTCATAAAAAATCGATATAGGAACATTTTTTGGACAACTGCATCAGAATGGCGGCTACAACGTACACTCCAAACATCAAGAAAATACTTGATGACCAAAAAGAGTTCCACTGCTCTCATTGAAATGTACATTTCAACTTTTGTTATACTTTTTGCTATGATATAAGTAGATTTCAACACTAGAAATGTATCTTTATAAGGAATAAAAGATACTTTGTTTATTCTAATATTTGTTGGTAGCTCACTAGAAGATTTATAAATGCTATTCTAGCTCACAGGCTCATAAGTTTGGCGACCATTGGGTTAGACCAATTAAAAACTCTCATTCATATCATACAACTGAGTATAGCAATTAAAATAATAATCCCATGATTTGATGAGTTGACACAACTTCTGTAGTCGAGAATTTATTTCAAAATGTCAGATAAATGCTCCATCCTAAAATATGAGTATGGTACGGTACATGCCGACTGTCAGCTACAGAACACAACAATCACATAAATTTCGTCAAAAATTCTCAGTATGAGAACAGTGATTCTCTTTTTTTAATGCAAACTCATTTCACGTGAACTCGTCATTTTCAAGAGCTCTTTTGTTGAATAACTTCTGGGAAAATTACTCAGTTGATTTCATCTATACTTTGATAATTTACAATAGCCCGTACTGTAAGCCCACTGTTGATACTATGTATTATACTGAAGGCCCGGTTGTACAAAAGCCAGTTTAATCTTAACCGTAATTAATTTCACGAGAACTAATCAGAGAAGGCATTCTTGATAAGACATTTGTGCAACCGGCACCAAGTGTAGTATTGGTTTCTAATGAAGATTCTAACTTTACTGAGAAATATTGACATCAAATGATTACAAGTTCAATCCTTGATCATGAATTCAAACTGAAATAATATTTATATAATTCGAAGTTGAGTTTAAACTATCAGATTCATTTCAACCAATACAATGAATTTGTTACAGTTTTTTGTAATTCCTTTAGTTTTATTTATTGATTCATAATTTACAATCATGAATAGTTGTGAATGAATATTCATGTGATAACATCAACCAAGTATGGCAACTCCAGAAGATATCAATAAAACTATCATTTTTCATGTTTCTGTAACATTCTTCTATTGATTTGGTGAAATATAACTATCTCATTCATGGCTGTGTTTGCTATTTGAACCGCCATTTTGTTTTGTCTGAACCGCTAATTGGGGAGGGGCTTGTCCAGGCGAATCGCAGAGGTTCACCTTGATAGGTCACGCCTTCCACCAATAGTGATGCTTGGCCGTTTGTATGAATACTGCTGCACTATACTTTTAGTTTTAGTTTACCAGGTATCGATGATTGTGTTATCTTGATTTATATTGGTGTATTTGATGAATACTTCTAGTTTTAGTTAACCAAGAATTGATGATTGTGTTATCTTGAATCATATTGGTGTACTTGTTAATTTGCTCATTTATTTATTCAATGAGAATTACAATAATGACAGTGGAAAAAGATAGGAGATCATTGTTGCCGATCCTCGTCTTGTCAATGCCTTCTATAGATGATAGCTGATACATGTTTATTGATATAATATTAACTGTTCATTCTCATTAAAATAATCAATTATATTATTAATATAATAAATCAATTTTTTCAATAATTTCATAATAAATTTTATTCAATCTTCCAGAATTACACAACTCACAGAAAAGTAGCACAGGCTTATAAGCCCAAAACGGTTCCAATTCTAATTTATACAACAGTCCAAATGTAGCTAGGTTATGTGTCACTTAACATTCTTCAATTACACAATCAATTTGAAATTCAGAACACACAAAAATCATGATGAATAGTTGTGAATGAATATTCATGTAATAACATCAACTAAGTATGGAAACAGATATCAATAAGTTTGTGTTTCTTGAATGGTTCCAAAATTTCTTAAATAACTCAATATTTTTCGTTACAAGTGGTAATTGAGTGGAATATTTCTTATTAATTTATTAATTCAAACCATCTCAATTCAAAATTTAGCGTTTTGGACTAAAATTTCATGAAAATTGTACACGTGAAATTCTAACCTTATTTTGGACTTTGTCACTTATAAATTTGGAAGTAAAATAGCACAAGGACTACCTTATTATCTTATCTTTCAATGTTATTACATTAGTGTCATTTGGATTGTAAATAAATAAATAAATGAATAAATAAAACTATAATTCTCTCATAAGTTCAGAGTGTTTGGCCAAATACAGATTTCTAAAACGATTATCTGGGTGTCACTGTTGCCACACATATTTTGAAATTCTAGAGACGCTAGCCATTTTTGGCTGGCGCTACAAAGGTTGAAATACTTTTTCCATTTTCGAAAGACTAATACGAAAAACAAAATTGCAGGAAAGAAAGAAACTCGTAGCAATTCCTATTTCGTTTTTCTCGTTGGGTGGGGGGGGGCGACCGAGAATTTAAAGCTAATTTATTGCTGACTGTGCAGGAATTTCCTCCTAATGTATCTAATCGTTTGTAAAAACGCTTGATAAGCCATTTAGGCGCCTCTCCTTCTTCTACTTCTCCTCCTTCTACTACTCCTCCTCCTCCTCCTCCTCCTCCTCCTCCTACACCTCCTCCTCGTCACTCCTCCTCCTTCTCCTCACAGCCATTTATAAAAGCAATATTTGTTTTCGTTGCCTTTGGTTCTGCTTGGCTGCAAATGCCTCCTTGATTGTACACCATACAGCATTGCTCTTTCGGCAAGAGTCGGCTGGCTATAAGCCAAAACTAACGAAAGAGGTGTTTACCTAAACTAAACTCGTGGTGATATACAGGACGGCCACCTATAAAATATCATAGCGGACAGAACATATTTACGGAGTACATAATTTCATTTATGAATGGGCTGGTCTCTTTCTCACTCTCTCGCAGAGTCGCAAATATTTGAGGGCGAAAATAAACTTTGGGGCTCCACAGTTCACGGAGAATGTGATCGCTTTACAGAGGTAAAGGGGATGTTAATTTATGCCGAGTGTAAAGGTAATCGATGCGATAGCCTACTGATCTTTGCTAAGTCACTTGCTGAACCCAAAAATTTATGTTTCCAGAGAGATTATGGAGGATAGATTCCAGAAATAATCTATGAAAATGAAATGAAACAAGAATATTCTACATTAGCTGGCAACTAAGGGTAGAACATGCATGGTATGCATGATGATCTTGCATGATGAGCATGCATGGTAAACATGAATGATGAACATGCATGTTTATCATGCATATACACATGTTCATCATCAGCGAGAGGCGCACTCACACAACTTTCCTTGCCGTTATGAGAATAATAATTATTGATCACCTGACCCTAGTGCTCACGCGCATCTCAAGTCTAACTTACTTATAAGCAAAGATCTGAGCCAGCTGGTGACAGGACAATGACGCTGGAGACATACGAGGACGCTGGAGACATCCCTTCATAGTAAATCATTCAATAGTACAGTTGCCAACAGTTAGCAATTGGATAATCACATTTTCTCGAATTTCGAGCTTATTTTCAATTTTAGGTGAAAATTTTACAGAACATTAATTGTAGAGATTTTCATGATCAATCTTTTCCACTCGAATTTTTTTGTTTAAATTGTATCTGAAGCCCGATAATTGGGAATCTGAAATCAAACTTTGCATAGATGGGGCGGAGCTCCTGAAATTTTTACAGATATGGGACTTGTGGCAGTTAGAGCTTATCAATGACTATTGTGGGTATGAATTTAATCAAAATCGTTGGAGCCGTTTTTGAGAAAATCGCGAAAAACCCTGTTTTTGACAACATTTTCTCCATTTAGTCGCCATCTTGAAATTGTTCGTGTCGGATCCTTATATTGTAAGGACCTTAAGTTCCAAATTTTAAGTCATTCCGTTGATTGGGAGATGAGATATCGTGTACACAGACGTACATACACTCATACACACACACACACACCTACACACATACCGACCAATACCCAAAAACTACTTTTTTGGACTCAGGGGACCTTGAAACGTATAGAAATTTAGAAATTGAGGTACCTTAATTTTTTTTCGGAAAGCAATACTTTCCTTAACTATGGTAATGGGCAAGGAAAGTAAAAATATTCAACCTCAAATGGAACAGCTAAGAGAAAATTAACAAGAAAAATCAGAGATACAAAAACCAAACCTCAAAAACAATCCTTAGTATCCGTTTTCTCTGCTGATAATGCCTCAACCAATAACATCTCAGAGAAAATATAGCATAAGAAGATAACTCATGTCATAGGTGATTTATGTTCAAAATTTGAAGCCTATTTTGTGTTAACTCAAGCCGATTACATACTGTAGACTTAATTATTACTGTTTTGTTAGGGTGGGAGTATAATAACTGTACAGTATGAGAGACTACCAGCGAAACTACCACGAAAAAGAAGTACCAGGACTATCAGCTTGAGTTAACATTGGAAATTGGAACATGTACGCAATGTCATATCACCATTAATGATACAGTATCACCACAATATGATACAGTATCAACACAATATGATACAGTATCATCTCAAATTGATACAGAAAACCTGTAGACTTAATTATTACTGTGTTGTTGGGGTGAGAGTGTATGGCAACGGCACAGTAAAAGAGACTACCAACGTCACATAATAGCTTCACGAAAAAGAAGTACCAGGACTATAAAATGGCATATCACCATAATTGATACAGTATCACCACACTATGATACAGTATCATCTCAACTTGATACACAAGACCATGGGATATCTTCTTATATGATTAATAATCTTTATTTTATCTATGTTAGCTCTATAATACAGTATCAACACAATATGATACAGTGTCATCTTAACTTGATACACAAGACCATGGAATATCTTCTTATATAATTATAAACTTTATTTTATCTATGACAGCTCTTTAATACAGTATCAACACAATATGATACAGTATCATCTAAACTTGACAGGAATCACCATGGGATATCTTCTTATGAAATAAATATGCTTAATTTTCTCCATGGTAGCTCTATGATACAGTATCAACACAAAATGATACAGTATCATCTCAACTTGATATACAAGACCATGGGATATCTTCTTATAGAATAAATACCCTAGGTACTCTATTTTAACTATGTCAACTCTTTAATACAGAGTCAACACAGTATGATACAGTATAATCTAAACTTGACATAAAACACCATGGATATCTTCTTATAAAATAAATATGCTCAATTTTCTCCTTGGTAGCTCTGTGATACAGTATCAAAACAAAATGATACAGTATCATCTCAACTTGATACACAAGACCATGGGATATCTTCTTATAGAATAAATACCCTAGGTACTCTATTTTAAGTATGTCAGCTCTTCAATACAGAGTCAACACAGTATGATACAGTATAATCTAAACTTGACATAAAACACCATGGATATCTTCTTATAAAATAAATATGCTCAATTTTCTCCTTGGTAGCTCTGTGATACAGTATCAAAACAAAATGATACAGTATCATCTCAACTTGATACACAAGACCATGGGATATCTTCTTATAGAATAAATACCCTAGGTACTCTATTTTAAGTATGTCAGCTCTTTAATACAGAGTCAACACAGTTATGATACAGTATCATCTAAACTTGACAGAAAACACCATGGAATATCTTCTTATAAGATAAATATGCTTAATTTTTCCATGGTAGCTCTATGAAACAGTATCAACACAAAATGATACAGTATCATCTCAACTTGATACACAAGACCATGGGATATCTTCTTATATAATAAATACTCTATTTTAACTATGTTAGCTCTTTAATAAAGAGTCAACACAGTATGATACAGTATCATCTAAACTTGACAGAAAACACCATGGGATATCTTCTTATAAAATAAATATGCTTAATTTTCTCCATGGTAGCTCTATGATACAGTATCAACACAAAATAATACAGTATCATCTCAACTTGATACACAAGACCATGGGATATCTTCTTATATAATTAATAAACTTTATTTTATCTATGGCAGCTCTTTAATACAGTATCAACACAATATGATACAGTGTCATCTTAACTTGATAGAAAACACGATGGGATATCTTCTTATAAAATAAATATGCTTTATTTTCTTCATGGTAGCTCTATGATCAACACAAAATGATATAGTATCATCTCAACTTGATACATACTGTATCACTAGGGGATAATCTTCTTATGCTATCTTTTCTCTAGAGGTGCGTACAGATATACGCGCCGCGAACATGAGCAATTCACTTTAATCAGCTGACTATATCTGTATGTTTACAGAAACGGTAAGATACAGATATAAAAAGATTGGCATCAGCTGATTATATCTGTATGTTTACAGAAACGGTAAGATACAGATATAAAAAGCTTGGCATCAGCTGATTTTATCTGTATTTTTACAGAAACGGTAAGATACAGATATAAGAAGCTTTGCATCAGCTGATTAAAAGTGAATTTCTCATGTTCGCGGCGCGTAAATCTGTACGCACCTTTATGTAGCATTCTATCAGAGGATTAGAAGGATGAAGTAGGATGCTCTGTTTCTATACAATATTTAATAAAAATTGCGACAAAGTTGGGAACAACCACAAGGATGAATTGAGATGCTTTGTTTCAATACGACTATACAATACTTTTCAACAACTTCGAGAAAGTTGAGAACAACCACAGATGCCTTCTTGTTTTATCACACTTAGATCGTGCTTTACAACCAATAAACAAGTTGACCACGGCGGAATGTTCTGTGTGCGCATGCGCGCGCGTGCCTTGCATGTAAAGTTAATCAAGCGAGAGTTTCACTTGCTGAGTTTGGGTCTGAGCTATGCTTGGCTGAGCTGTGTTGCGGTGACGTCTCTTCTTGTCGGGGAGGAATTTGGGCCGATAGCCCTACAAGTCACTAACTTTTGATTGATAGGGCTCCTTAGAAGAAAGGGAGGAAAGGGTGACTGAGAGAGAGAAAGAGTGACTGAGAAAGATGAATGCTATAGTGAGGTCCACGTTATAATGACAGTATTTGCTCAACTTTGGAATTGCTATCCTTGTCTATCATTCGACAAAGCCGGTGGTACTATCCTTTTATAGGTACACAACGATGTCAATTATGTTTTTCACAGTGTAGAAACATAATTAATTAATGCAGGGAATCGGCATCGCTATTCTCCTATCTTTATCCACTGTCATGATAACGTGGACCTCACTATAGTAAGATAAGGAGGCTAGGATAGAGTTGAAGAGATGAGAAACAGAGATAGATGATGGAGACAAACTATCAGAACTATGGATGACCTATAGATTATAGAGATAGATGAATCACAGACGGACAACAATTTTGGCCTTGATTTGAAAGTGATAACTCGCTAGCGCCCGTTGAAAAATCGACATAAAACAAGGTGCTTCAAAAGAAATACAGTCGAACCTCTGTATAACGAAGTCGATTATCCCGAGAAAAAATTCGCTGCAGAGAGGTATTCGTTATTGAGAGGTTGTTCTGTCAAGAAAACTGCCACGATCTTATGAATTTGTAATATCGTATCACGGCGGTAGATAAATGAATATAACATAAAACATATGATCGGGAATGTAGGTAGGGTACCTCAATAATAATACTGAAATATGAAAATTCATGCTGTTTTAAAATAAAAAAAAAGATTTTTTTAATATTATTTATAGAATTTAATAAGTAAGTAAACTCATCAATTCATTCGCAGAAAGCTTGATTTGTACTATTTGTAGAGTTTAATCAATGTACATACTCAGTACAGTAGTAATATTTTTCAACTTTATTCGTAAAATATATATTTCACTACTTTTTACACTACTATGAGAATGAACATAACATACTGTAATTTTGTCAATAACATTACTATAAATACTATAATAACACATCTTTCCTATTTTTAATGTTCCATTTGAAAAAGTGAGTAATTTTCAGTTTAATTTTGCATTTGAATAAAACATCTTGTTCAATAAACGACTCACATCTATTTATTGTTGTCAGGTACACTATTTTACAGTTTAAATCCTTGCCTGATATTTTTGAAAGCTTCTAAAACTTCTTGATCTGACGGATTCTTCTCCTCAGGTTCGTCACAGTCATCATCATCATCATAGTCAGTTTTAAGAATTGAAATGTGTGACAAAAGCAAAAATGGGAAAGTCCAGTCGTTCACCTGCCTGGTCTACGAATGACAAAGTCCTTGAAATTCTATTTCCAGTAACTTGCATTCAATTTCCGACATGTGTTTCAACCTCTATTGACTGTCTACCACCCTATCTTCTTCCTACCTGAATTGCCATTATTTTAAGTCTATTGACCTCCCTGCTGAAGCTAAACATTTCCTTGAAAATGACCGTCTGCTTCCTATACTCACTACATTTTGTATGTTGAATTCTAGAGAAAACTTTGTTGTTGAGAGATTCGAGATTCGTTAAATAGAGGTAAATAGGCAGCCAAAACTCAAAAATTTCATGGGACCAGGTAAAAATTCGTTGTGTGGAGGATTTCGTTAACTGGAGGTTCGACTGTATAACGAAAATAAGTATAAACAGTATCATAATCTAAAGTATTACAGTTAAAAGGTACATTGATGGCTTGATTGATAATCTAATCTGCTTTCCGTATGGAGCTCACAACCAACAGAAAGCCATAAAAATTTACCTTTTCAAAAGAAAGAGAGAAATAAATATGGATATTGTGAGAGATACGGTGGATCCTAGAATATCGAGCGAGAGGGCGATAGAGTGATTAAAAATATAGGAAATATAAGAGGATAAGTGGAAGAATATCAACTTTATAGTACTGGATAAGTAAAATTGTAAATGAAATGGAAATTGGCATGGAACAGAGTATCATGGGAGGGCATAGAACATGCAACAGGAATTAGAAAAAGATGAACAGGAAGGAAGAGAGATATTATAAAAGATTGAAAAATTAATTTAGTAAGATTAGTTTAGTCAGACGTTCCAAAGATTAGTAGAATTGATGGTCATGTTATGAAATCTCTCCATAATAGGAAAAGAAAGATATTGTCAAATTTCACTGAAAATTCATTAAAAACTTTAAAACAGAACCATGGTTTTACGTAGTTTATCAACGCATCATCAGCTGTACTGAGGAATGAGGATACAGAAACATTCTTAACCTAATCTTAGTTTAGGAGCTCTAGAACTACTAAGATTAGGTTAAGAATGTTTCTGTATCCTCATTACTAAGTACAGATGATGATGCGTTGGTTAACTACGTGAAACCATGGTTCTGTTTTAAAGTTTTTAATAAATTTTCAGTGAAATTTGACAATATCTTTGTCTTCTTATTACGTTCCAAAGATATTCAAATTCGAAGATACTAATGAATCATTCAAAAATGAGATAAATGAATACATTTAAAAAAATTAATAAATCAAATTTTTCTCTTCAAAGTGTTTATTATGTGAGTAGATACTAGGATTGAGAATTCAGAAACAGGAAAACATTTGCGGGATCTGAGTATCAGGTGAATTTAAGGGTTCAGAAAGAGTAAAACATTTGTGAGATTTGAGTATAATATGAGGAGAAACAGAAAGAAAATGAACAATTACCCAAAAACGAGGTGTACACGAGTGTTAAGAAAAATAAAAGAACAGTTTAGAGTAGAGTACAGCCTATAGTACACTGCGTTGTGTGGTGGGGCCAGCCTTTCAAAGGAATAAATTTAGTAAGATTTCTTCAGAGCCCTACCATCAGGAATTTTTAAGGTAAAAACGTCACAAACACACAAATAGAGCTCAGCATTTCTATAAGATACTAAATTAGAGTATGATAGGTGGAGAGGAATTCAAATACTGTGAGAGACCAAGAGTCTTGATACCAGACAGAAATACATTGAGACAGTTTGAGTGAGAGAAAGCAACACAGTGAGAGAGAGAGGGTGTTGATTGACATCGAAGCCAAGTTGGGGTAGATTTTGTGGCCCGGGGTGAAGGGGCAGGTTTTTGGGGCTGTGTTGTTTTGCGCCTGATCCAAGTGAGAACCGACGGACGGACACGCCGCAACTTGGACTACTCAGTTTTCCACGTGACTTCGGGGTGTGAGGAGGTGATCTCCTCCTCACTCACTCATCGTGCTCCTCCTCCTCATAAGTCGTAACTTTCGACACGCTTCTTGCCGACACCAGAGTGTACTTCGAACTTGTTACGGCACCAGAGTGTACTTCCACAACCGATTCTCGGCCACTTTGGAAGTTTTGGATTGGTTCGCGCCGCGTTTTCGTTATCGCGCGCGAACGCGTGGCGGTGACTTTTTAGGTTATGTTTGTGACACGTTGATCGACTTGAAACACTGCTGCTCGTCCAGGTTTTTCTCACAATATTATTATTAGTACCTGTTTGAAATTTTGGAGTATTCATGCATTATTGAAATATGCTTTGAAATTAACTACAAGCAGAAAAAACAAAATTATTCGAAACATTTCTCACAAGATGAAACTGGACTTCTAGACAGAAATTTCCTATCTAATCTTTGAAAGTATTCATGGATTATTAGGGTTACATCCTCCTCGAAATAAATGACAGACAGAAATAATATTTTGAGGGAGGAATCAACCCTTTTTCAAACAGAAGAGTTTTTGTATTCAACTTCAGGAAGTCTTCATAGATAATTAAGGTTACATCTTTCCCATTTGGACAATTTATTTTATGAAATTGGGATGAAAAGAAGTTTTGGACTGTAGTCTGTTCCTTTGTCCTTAAGTTGATTGTAAATGATAAATGAATAAATCAAATATATGATAAATTGAAGAAAAGAAATACATCATTATACATCATTGTACTTCGATAAATTTTTGAATATTTTATGCTATCACGTGAGATATTGTCTGCCATTTTCTCTATTTGAAATTGAAAGACTCATATATCAATGTCCATTCTCATTTCATCCTTTCATGTAATGATTTACAAATAATCACAATGACTGAGAGAATAACAACCATACATTGACCCAAATCAGTTTCTGTCCTGAACTTTGATAGGATTATGTTGCAATTATTTGAGTTTACAATAATAATTGAAGATACAGTTATGCTTTCTTTCGTATAATTAATTACACAATATTTCTCAAATCAAGAAAATAATATACACTGAGTATGATCTCACTTTCTTCTCTTTCAATTCCATTGGAGAATTAGATTGCTTTGAAAAAACTCCAAGTACTGATTTACAATTCTCATATAATCTTCTTCTTCTTACATTCAAGGTTTAGGCTATAACGCCCGTTCCGACTCACAAAAGCTAGTACAATAGTGATAATTGAATCGAATTTTGATTGATTATAATCATTCAAATTTCAACTTGAATGCTTTCTTCTCCACATTAAATGAGTTAGTTCTAATATTGAGACACCGTCAACTCCTGAAATACTAGTTTCATCGAAATTAAATTTGATATTCATTATGGAGGAATGCTAGATGTACGTCTGAATAATTTCAATTTCAACCACGCAATTCCATTTGAACAAACTCTGAAGATATCAAGTAGTGTTTCATAGTCAGAACATTGATTCAGTTCGTATGAAATTCCAGTGATTTGATAAGTGGAGAGTTGACACGTGCTACTGGCCGTTTTTTCATGTGGACATTTTTTAAAAGCAGTAGATAGCCATGACATATAAAATTCCTGTGACAATTTTCATTTTTATTGTGTCAACTGCATGCAGCGATGAAGAGCTTTTCCTGGAAAATGGCAGAGATGTGACGTTATTGGATAATGAGGAGAAAGGTATGGATATTTTATGACATATTCCAAGAGAATGCTATCAATTCATTTCTAATTAACTCATATTGTAGAAATTCTTATTTTCTCTCTAGTATTCATGGATTCTTATATTTTATAATTAGGAGAAAAGTAGGGATATTTCATCATGTACTCTGGGAAAATGCTATTAATTCATATCCAATTAATTCATATTATTTTCTCTCTAGTATTCATGGATTTTTATATTTTATAATTAGGAGAAAAGTAGGGATATTTCATCATGTACTCTGGGAAAATACTATCAATTCATATCCAATTAATTCATATTGTGGAAACTCTTATTTTTTTTCTCTAGTATTTATGAACTCAGATATTCAGAAGCGTTTTCTCCGTCTATATTACTTGGAAAGAAGCATAGATTGTGAGAGAAAAACTAAGAATATATTGTGCTGTTTGGATATGTTTATAAGTGGAAAGTAATTCTTTGAAAACCTGGGTCTCTGAGATCTATGAAATAACATGCTTGTTCAGGATTATGATATTCTGATGTGATTTTTCCATGTATATTATTGAAAAGAAGCATAGATCCTAAGAGAAAAAAAAATTGAGAATATATTGTACTGTTTGGAATGTTCATAATTGAAAAGTAGTTTCTATGAAAACCTGGGTCTCTCTGAGATCTATGAAATAACATGCTTGTTCAGGATTATGATATTCTGATGTGATTTTTCCATGTAGATTATTGAAAAGAAACATAGATCCCAAGAGAACAAATGAGAATATATTGTACTGTTTGAAATTTGCATAATTGAAAAGTAATACTATGAAAAGCTGGGTCTCTCTCTGAAATCTATGAAATAACAATAGAAATGAAATAAATGCTTGTTTGGAAAAATTGATGTCTATCAAGTCTCTTTAGACATTTATTTAAGAAATGTTTGGATTCAGGAAAATAATAATTGTTCAACAATGACCATCGAACAATTATTTTGTGTATTCGAATCATATCATCGGAGCATGGAAAATAGAATCTAGATTATCATTAACATATTTCTATTAATGATTAATATTTCATATACGATTTCTGTAGTTTATAGAAGGCTCTCATCTTATTATTATCTCCTTTGTTTCGACTGATACGTATCTCAATGACGTCTATGAATTAGTTTCAAACCATTATATCGTAGAAAACGATCTACTCTTAATGCCGGTTGCAGAACAGCCGGTTAAATTTTAACCGTGATTAATTCTACGAGAGCCAATCAGAGAAGCCGTCTTTTCAAAAACGCCTTCTCTGATTGGTTCTCGTGAAATTAATCACGGTTAAAATTTAACCGGCTGTTGTGCAGCCGGGCCTTAATGTTTTTGAAGTATATAGGAGCAATGTCGAGTGTTGATTTATGAGAATCTAACGGGCTTCATTGATAAAAAGCTTGGCACTAGTGATATCTTAGAATCAGGCGTTGATTATACCTATACTCCCCGCCAAGCCTTAAAACAATGAACAGAGTTCAGCCGAGAGCAAGGTCCTTCTGTATATTATTCTAAATAGACGTTTATAATAGATATTTATAATTCCAAAAAATTTTAAAAATTTGAATTCGTTTTACATCATATTTTCCTAAGGTACTATCAAGTCTGAGATCAAATCATCAATGTGTGTGAGAAATAATGCGAAGAACTTAAAACTATATCTGGTCGACGTTGGAAAGCAAGTCTCGAAGCGGTACATTACGCTTTGAATTTCACCCTTGAATTCAACACAAAAGTGAGAACAAAGCTTGTAAAATCCCATAGGAAACCGTGGTTTTCGAATAACAGGTAAAACTCGAAATGTAAGCTTCGATAGAACGTGATCATGTTTGCGATAAGATATGATGCTTTGTCATGCTAGTTGGAATTCACTTGGAACTGGAGTAAACTAAAATTATCATCAATCAGGTTGAATGTTCGTAGAAAATTGAAACTTAGAAAATTCACTTATCTATACCAGTTGAAAATCATATATGAATGGAGAAAGCCGAAAGGAAGATGATATAGAAAGTAGGATTTTAAGTTTCCTCCTAAACGTTTTCAAACCAAGGTTTCAATAACAATATTTGAAATTTATCATTTAGTGGAAAGTCATATTTGAAGTCCAGTCTCTCAAGTTCATACTTACTTGGAATAAAAACACTTCACTTGAATGGGCTACTTTTACAAATTTTGATAAAAACAATATGGAAACTTGTAGTACCCATTTGTAGTTTGTAGTTTTCATTTGCATTGTTGTATCTTGTAGAATGGCAAATATTCCTTTGTAATGACTTATTAATTTAATACCTTTATTGTCGTCTAGATAATAAGAAATTTCTACTCTCTCCTCATGTGAATGATTTTGTATTATTGTAATGTTTCTTGATCATGCAATAAAGAATTTGAATTGAATTGAACTGAATAGTACCCTTTATTATTTGAAATAATATTACAACGAAGTTGTGTAAAAGTTGAAAACTTTTCAAGTTGAAAATGACCTAAGTTATGGTCGAAACTAGTCGTTGTAATATTCTGAATGATAGAGGGTACTTGAAGTTTCCATATTATTTACTTGAAATATTATATTTTCAATTCATCATGTTGTAAAAAATCAGATTTCAAGTCCAGTCACTCAAGTTTATACTTACTTATGATCAAGAGAACTGATTTAGAAATATTATACACCACTTTGGGAAGAATATTCAAAGTTTCTCCGTTGAATACTATACTAACTTGAAACTCAAGAGAACTTGGATAGTAATCAATCATGTTCAAGAAAGGATTTGAAGTTTTTGCATACTAGTCCATATTCGAAGTCGAGACTGATATTCATGATTTTCCTCTCAGAACCAAGATGCAAGAAACTGATTCATGATTTTCCTCCCAGGACCAAGACGCAAGAAACTGGAAAATCCTCTCTCTGGAAAAACGATCGACAGAAAGAGACTTCAGCAGGCGTTGCAACCCCACCGGACCGATAAGAGAAAACTTTTCTAATAAATGTCTCTCTCTTTGAGAGTTGTCCGATCATAAAGTAAGAGAAACTCCACAGTTACACGGTGTTTTCTCTTTTAAAGACCTCTTAATGTCACTTGAAACATGACATTGTCTTGTAGAGGGCGTATCTCGGAAATAATGTGTGGAGGTATTTATCTCATGTTCACACAATGTTGAGGCTTGATATCAACCGCAGAGAAGGGTATATCTCATGACATTCCAGTTAAAAATATAATGATAATTATTGTGGAAATGTCTTGCCAAGTAAGATACTTTTTTTTAAATACTTCATGGCTTGATATCAACCGCAGAAAATGGTAAATCACATGACATTCCAGTTAAAAAGATAATGATAATTGAGGAAATGTTTTGCAAAGTATGATATATTTTTTTTAAATACTTCATGATACCTCCATGAATTATCGTTTCAAAATATGATAATAATTGTAAATCTCGGAAATAATGTGTGGAGATAAATATCGTCTCATGTTCAAACAATGTTAAGGCTTGATATCAACCGCAGGAAAGAAAATATCTCATGACATTTTCAGTTTGGAAGATGATGATAATTGAGGAAATGTTTTGCCAAGTAAGATATTTTTTTTTGAATACTTCATGATAGCTACATGAAGTATAGTTTCAAAATATGATATATAATCATCGATGACACGTTAAGAAGATACTAATCAATGAAATGTTCTTAAATGTGTGTTGATAAATAAACAGCCAAATTTTTCACAAAATTTTAAAGCTTGATATGAATAAAAGAAAATTAAATATCTTGAATGAAAAAGACTAAGAAATTGTCAAAAACCACAAATTTATTGATACTTGGAAAGACCGGTCTCGGTTATTACACCATTGTCAATCTCTGATAAACTAAAACTAAATACAAGAGCAGCAGAATTTATACTAGTAGGCGAGTACTGCTATTGGTCAAGGGTATGTACGCCTGCCATTGGCCCAGCTAGACAGTCTCCTCCCACTCAACGTTGTTACAAAATGGCGGCTTGAGCAACAGAATCACCATGATAACAAAATTCACTTTCAGTACAAAATAAGAGCCAAGAGAAAATGTGTGAAAAATAATAAAACAAATATGTAAATGGAAGAACTATTGGCTAATGTATGCTTACAATTTTATGGAAAAACTTAATCCGTAGTGTTGTATTGGTTGAAATGGATCTGGTCATTTAAAGTATACTGGGAATTTTCCTCAATTACTCATGTTATATCTAAAGCCTCTAGAATATTCAAGATCTGCCTTTGTTATTAACATGCAGGAACTCAAAATTCTCCTTAACTGTGAACTTGTGATTATTTGTTTTCAAATGTTCTGCAAAGTTGTATTCTCCATTTTGTTTATTCCAATCTCTGATGTGTTTTTCAATATTCTACTTTTAAAACTTCAATTCTACTATCAGTTTGACCCACATAACAAGCATTACAATCACCACATTTGAGTTTGTACACCCCACTTTCTGTTGCTTAAGCCGCCATTTTTTCACACCGTTGCGTGGGAGGAGACTGTCTAGCTGGGCCAATGGCAGGCGTTCATGCCCTTGACCATGACCAATAGCAGTACTCGCCTACTAGTATAAATTCTGCTGCTCTTGTATCTAGTTTTAGTTTATCAGAGATTGACAATGGTGTAATAGCCGAAACCGGTCTTTCTAAGTATCAATAAATCTGTGGTTTTTGACAATTTCTTAGTCTTTTTCATTCAATATGAATAATTACCACAATATCAACTTCTCAACTACACAAAAAATGAAATATGTAATAGGAATTTCAGTTGAAAAGCTGATGTTTGGTTATATATGAAGTTTAGGTTGAGAATATGCCAAGTATGATACCTGCATTATCATACTCAAAATATACATAAATTACACTTAAATAAACATATCGTTTCAAAATATGATAATTATCGATGACACATTAAGAAGATACTAATCAATGGAATGTTCTCAAATGTGTGTTGGTAAATATACAGTCTTACTTTCACACAATTTGAAGGCTCGATATGGACCAAAGAAAAAGAAATATCTGATGGGAATTTCAGTTAGAAAGCTGATGATAACAGTCAAAGGAATGTTTTTCAAGGATCATTCCCACATGAAGATTGGGTTGAGAATATGTCAAGTATGATACCTGAATGAAGTATCGTTTCAAAATATTATAATTATCGATGACACATTAAGAAGATACTAATCAATGAAATGTTTTGCAACTCTCACCAGCGGGCAAAGATTTCCTTTTCGCTGGTGAAGCCTAGATTTTATTTTAGTTTCATTCAAGTATATGTATAGCTGACGTCATTTTATATCCAATCATCTGTTTTTAACAAATAAGTTTCATAAATATTGCCAATAGGTGTAAAAAACTTCGGTTGGTGGCGATGACGCAATCTAGCTGGCTGGCCACTGCGCACACATTTCATGACCACTACCGTTTTCATCAAAATACCGTGGTCTGAACTAATAGACTGATTAACCTGAAATTTTGCATATAGATACCTTATTTACCGAGGATGGTTAAAGGGTTATAGGCCTATTAAAAATTCTTTTAGATTTCAGTACAAGTTACCAGTTTGCTAAGTTTTCAATTAGAACCTGACTGAGCATCATTGATTGATAATCATGATGTCAAATGGTTCAGAACGCGTCTGCCTCTTAAATTTATGTAACTTGAGTTTGTGCTCTTCAACAAAAGCTTGAATATTATCATATCATCCCTTAATAATATTCTACTTCTTCACCGAAATTCCAACCGAGTGAGTTACTAAAATTAAAAAAAAACGTTCATCTTCAGGTCTTCGTCAACCTATCAAGGAAGATACGTGAGCCGAATACTATCAGCGGGGTTAATCTCCACAGGAGCCTATTTATACTGAAAACTCTGTAAAAGATGACTCGCTTCCAAGGGGTTTTGTCCAATTCTATACAGAACCTTGTCGTTTCTTATGCCGGAACAACCACTTAACAGAAGCCCTGCATGTGTATTGTTGTATTACAATAATTACTAATGTATTATTCAGACCGATTCAAATGATACTATAGTAAGGCTCACGTTATGAAGTCAGTAGAAATGATAGGGAGGCATTAAAGCCAAGTTCTTTCCAGTGCCACCTGTAGTGGATAGCTGTAATTCGAGTAATCCCGGTGTGGTATCTGATATGGTATCAATCATTGATTCTTGTGAATAACTATCAATAATATTTCTAATAAATTATATTCATTGATAAATAAATATTTTCCATGATTCAATTACATAATTTTATTTATTTTCAGAATTGATATTGAATATTCTCGTAATTTCTACATAGTCTGCAATTAATTTGACAATGGTACGGTGTTGGAAAAAGTTAGAGCTATCTGATATAATGACAGGCAATGATAGCTAACCTATGTTAATGAGCTGCTGACTTCATGAAGGTGCAAACAGGATAATGTTTGTCGCGGTGTAGCTTTTGATTACAATAGATGCCACTAATAAGTTGGCAATACTGGAAACATCTGAATGTTATCGTGCTGAACCGGTATTGAAAAATAACTCTACTGTTCTCTCCAATGCTTTGAAATGTGTTTGTTTTACATGAAGGTCGATCGCGGTCTACCTAAATAAATAACCCGTTTATTGCTTTCTTAAACAATTACAAAAATTTCAAAATCAAAAGCAGCTATATACAATTCAAAAGACAATAATCAGCAGATGCTGGGGTATAATCATCCTTTTTCCATAGAAGGATAAAGTGTTGTACGAGTGAGTTTTGTAAAGTTCTCTTTCATCTTCTTCATTTCAATTCTTGTAGAGCCAGACTTGTTTGAATACGTTTTTCATTCTCTCCCATCCCTTCCTTTCTCTTGCTAATCTCTGCTACGTCGCTCCGCCGCATACTCTCCTGAATTCTTCGTCCCATCTGTACGGGGGGCCTTCCTCTGCTTCTGCTCAGCGTGCGTGGGTGCCAGTCCAGTATTGTTTTGGTCCATCTTCCATCCGTTGTCTTGCGATATGGCCTGCCCAATTCCATTTTCCCTCCATTATCATTCGACCTACATCTTCAATTCTTGTTTCATTTCTGATCCATATTTTGGTTTTCCTATCTATTCTTCTCACTCCTATTATAATTCTTTCCATCGATCTCACACTTGTTCTGAGTTTCTTGATTATTTTCTCATTGAGAGCAGTGGCGGCTCGTCCTATGTGTTCAATGGTTCATTGAACCCCCAGAATTGAATCAACTTCCTACACAATGATGAATTTGCAATTCAAATAATTATATTCTTATATTATACTCATCAAATTACATCACAACATTTTTCGTCTACATAAACTAAACGTCGATGTTTTGCGGCCGGTGCCGGAGTGGCTTGCTTGAAACAGCACCGAATGGCACGACGAGACGGGTGGTGGTGGAGGGCAGTGTTCATTCCCCAATGTGAACCCAAAAACAAGTCTGGGTGAAGTAGTGGAACGGAGGAGGGGAATCGGTTTGCTAGCACGAATTTGGTTCACAATCCTGCCTGAACCATGTTTCACGAGTTCATCCGAGTGTAACCGAACGTAGCCGAGGCAAGTAAGGCATTCGGTAAACCTCGGAATAAATCGTGAGTATTCGTGATACGGATTCAGTATCACTGCCATCTTGAACTTAACCAATAAATTCAAATTTGTTGGCAGTAAACAGTAAAAAAGCGGTGAACAAGAATTAGCCTAAGCGTGACAGTTTTGAGGTTATACGGTACGTTTTCGGGTATACACTGTATACAAATGCAGTTGTGATAGATTTCACTGCATTTTTCGTTATATAAATTTGTTTTGCGTGTTGAAGAATATAGTAATTTCTTGTGTGTTTCGTATATTCGTGAGTATTTCTAATATGTCCATTTTCTTTTAGTGATAGTGTGATTATAATTTATTGTGTTAGGCTCCGTAACAGCATTTTGATGAAGATATGAATAAGGTTCAGTATTTGTTGAAGACAAACATTATTAATATTGAGGATAGGTGTAAAATAAAACATGATGGTAGAGCAACTCCCGAAGTAAAAATCAAACAAGAAAAATATGAAAATCAAAAGCAGCTATATACAATTCAAAAGACAATAATCAGCAGATGCTGGGGTATAATCATCCTTTTTCCATAGAAGGATAAAGTGTTGTACGAGTGAGTTTTGTAAAGTTCTCTTTCATCTTCTTCATTTCAATTCTTGTAGAGCCAGACTTGTTTGAATACGTTTTTCATTCTCTCCCATCCCTTCCTTTCTCTTGCTAATCTCTGCTACGTCGCTCCGCCGCATACTCTCCTGAATTCTTCGTCCCATCTGTACGGGGGGCCTTCCTCTGCTTCTGCTCAGCGTGCGTGGGTGCCAGTCCAGTATTGTTTTGGTCCATCTTCCATCCGTTGTCTTGCGATATGGCCTGCCCAATTCCATTTTCCCTCCATTATCATTCGACCTACATCTTCAATTCTTGTTTCATTTCTGATCCATATTTTGGTTTTCCTATCTATTCTTCTCACTCCTATTATAATTCTTTCCATCGATCTCACACTTGTTCTGAGTTTCTTGATTATTTTCTCATTGAGAGCAGTGGCGGCTCGTCCTATGTGTTCAATGGTTCATTGAACCCCCAGAATTGAATCAACTTCCTACACAATGATGAATTTGCAATTCAAATAATTATATTCTTATATTATACTCATCAAATTACATCACAACATTTTTCGTCTACATAAACTAAACGTCGATGTTTTGCGGCCGGTGCCGGAGTGGCTTGCTTGAAACAGCACCGAATGGCACGACGAGACGGGTGGTGGTGGAGGGCAGTGTTCATTCCCCAATGTGAACCAAAAACAAGTCTGGGTGAAGTAGTGGAACGGAGGAGGGGAATCGGTTTGCTAGCACGAATTTGGTTCACAATCCTGCCTGAACCATGTTTCACGAGTTCATCCGAGTGTAACCGAACGTAGCCGAGGCAAGTAAGGCATTCGGTAAACCTCGGAATAAATCGTGAGTATTCGTGATACGGATTCAGTATCACTGCCATCTTGAACTTAACCAATAAATTCAAATTTGTTGGCAGTAAACAGTAAAAAAGCGGTGAACAAGAATTAGCCTAAGCGTGACAGTTTTGAGGTTATACGGTACGTTTTCGGGTATACACTGTATACAAATGCAGTTGTGATAGATTTCACTGCATTTTTCGTTATATAAATTTGTTTTGCGTGTTGAAGAATATAGTAATTTCTTGTGTGTTTCGTATATTCGTGAGTATTTCTAATATGTCCATTTTCTTTTAGTGATAGTGTGATTATAATTTATTGTGTTAGGCTCCGTAACAGCATTTTGATGAAGATATGAATAAGGTTCAGTATTTGTTGAAGACAAACATTATTAATATTGAGGATAGGTGTAAAATAAAACATGATGGTAGAGCAACTCCCGAAGTAAAAATCAAACAAGAAAAATATGAACAGGACAAAAAATCTATATTTGTAGAAAATATATTTAATCATTGGGGGATAATTCCGTAAAATTATAAAATTATTATTGATTACCTTTACACTTGTTTATGCTCAATACTCTATATCCTCTTGACCTTTCTCCCCAATAGATCATGATGTTGAACCCTATCATGATGTTGGACCCCCAAGCTAAAAGATCACGAGCCGCTACTGATTGAGAGTCCACATTTCGCAGCCGTATAGAATTACTGGTAGAATACATGTTTGAAGTAGGCATCTCTTGCTTTCCATGGGAATATTAGATCTGAAGAGATAGCTGTATTTCTTGAACATTGACCAACCTATTGCCACTCTTCTAGTAATCTCTCCCCATTGTCCATCTCTCCCTATTCTCTGTCCTAAGTAGATGAAGTGTTCAACTGCTTCTATCCTTCGGTCTTCGGTCTCTAATACTCCTCGTTACTTTCACTGTTATAAATCATTACTTTTGATTTATCAAAATTTACTTTCAATCCAACCTTTTTTGTTACTTCAATCATTTCCTTCATCATTCTACATACTTCCTCGGTGCTATTTCCCATAATAACAATATCATCGGCGAATTTCAATGTATTCAATTTCACCCCACTTATTAACTATTCTTTTCGAATCGAGAAAAAATAGAAAGTTTTTTTATATGTATAGACAGTATATAGGCTCGTGGAACACAGAGTCTAGTAAGGTTCCGTTAAGCTGCGTACACATATTCGTGCTTCCAACCCGCACCGAGCACGCTCCTCCCTCGTACCGCCCTCGTACCACCATCAAACCACAGTCGCACCGCCCACGCACCCATCATGAACTTTACGGAAAATGTTAGATCTTCTCGCGTTCCCCGGTCGAACCACTGTTGCTCCCCGGTCGATCATCAATCGCTCTGCTGGAGTGACGTTCGGTTGAGGAGCAGAGCGACAGTCTGTACGCACCTTTACATGCACAGAGATAGTATCTCACTACACTTAAACTTCCGAAATCTAATGTTAAACAGTCTACCTACACTGAAAGCTTAGCAACTACCTAACCTATCTATCTCACTATAGTTGGTTCATGAGAAAATGTTAAAAATTAAGTTCATTGAAAAAAACAAAAACACAAATACAAAATATGAATACGTTACTAGCTACTCATAATAGTGAAGATTCTAGTCCTAAAATTAGACCCACAAGACTTTGACATGTGCTGAAGAGCGATCTTTTATGAAATATCGTGTGGTTTCAGCTTTCAGATTTACAGCCGGGACCTTTTTACCTGGCCGCTCGCCTCCGTTATGATAAATAGACGCAGCCTGCCCACTTTTCGGGAATCGACGCGATAAGTTATGGCTCATTTCCCTTCAAAACGCCCTGCCGCCGCCTTATTGCGTTCACCCCAGCGTCAAACGACCATGCTTCACAACGTCTTATAAATTTTCTGTACCATTTCGTCTGTATCAATTTGCATCTTGAACAGTGAAAAATGTTGTACTTTTCTCAAGACATTCCACACATGAGATATTTACTGGGAATATTTCATTTCAACCAATGGAGCGTTATGGTAATAAATTATTCCGCATGAATTGATTTATTCTGATTGTATGTGGTGTGATTTACTTTGAACTACTAGCATATCTTTTGAATTACATTAATGCTTCCCATACAACATCTCATGCTGATAGTTGGTTTATTTCTCTATAGGTATATCCTTGTCAGTCATCTTCAAATGTATCAATTCAGGGCTACTTATTTTTACTTTCCTTGCCCTATTACCATAGGTAAGGAAAGTATTGCTTTCCGAAAAAAATTAAGGTACCCCAGTTTCTAAATTTCTATACGTTTCAAGGTCCCCTGAGTCCAAAAAACTGGTTTTGGGTATTGGTCTGTATGTTTGTGTGTGTGTGTGTGTGGTGTGTGTGTGTGTGTGTGGTGTGTGTGTGTGTGTGTGTGTGTGTGTGTGTGTGTGTGGTGTGTGTGTGTGGTGTGTGTGTGTGTGTGTGAGTGTGTGTGTGTGTTGTGTGTGTGTGTGTGTGTGTGTGTGTGTGTGTGTGTGTGTGTGTGGTGTGTGTGTGTGTGTGTGTGGTGTGTGTGTGTGTGTGTGTGTGTGTGTGTGTGTGTATGAGTGTATGTGCGTCTGTGTACACGATATCTCATCTCCCAATTAACGGAATGACTTGAAATTTGGAACTTAAGGTCCTTTCACTATAAGGATCCGACACGAACAATATCGATCAAATGCAATTCAAAATGGCGGCTAAAATGGCGAGAATGTTGTCAAAAACAGGGTTTTTCGTGATTTTCTCGGAAACGGCTCCAACGATTTCGATCAAATTCATACCTTAAATAGTCATCAATAAGCTCTATCAACTGCCACAAGTCCCATATCTGTAAAAATTTCAGGAGCTTCGCCCCATCAATGCAGAAAGATTCCCAATTATAAGGCTTCAGATAAAATTGAAACGAAAAAAATCAAGTGGAGTAGATTGAGCATGAAAATCTCTACAATTAATGTTCAGTAACATTTTCACCTAAAATTGAAAATAAGCTTTAAATTCGAGAAAATGTGATTATTCAATTGCAAATTAGTGTTGATTCTATTAAATCATTCACTATGAAGAGATAGCAGACCTCATGTGTGTCTCCAGCGTTATTGCCCTGTCACCAGCTTGCTCAAATCTTTGAATAGTAGACTTCAAATGCGCGGGAACACTAGCGTCAGGTGATGAATTTTCATAACGGCAAGGAAAGTTGTGTGAGTGCGCCACACCAGATTTTTATTCATAAAATAGAATTGTAGTACTCTTTTCTGAAATTAATAAATAATAGATTGAAAATACTATATTTACTTTTCCTTGTCAGTCAAAATTGTGAATCAATCAATATTGTTGAATTTTTATGTTGCTTTCTCATTACTGCTGTGGCTATTTCAAAACAGCTTTTCACCCTACAATATTGGAAATCGAATCTAGTTTATTTGCTGAAGTATACACCAGGACCAGAGAGAAAGCTATCCTAAAAAATAAGTACGAGTACATTACAGATAGATTTCATAAGTACCAAATTGAAGTTATGTCACGGAGTACAAAGCATCTTCCTTTATTTATCATATGATAAACTATAGTGCGGTCCGAGTTATAATGTCAGTGGAGAAAGATAGGAAAGCAACGTGGCCGATCCTCTGTCTTGTCAATGCCTTCAATTGAGGGTAACTGATACCGGTTTATTGATGTAATATTCATCCTCTTTAAAATAATAAATTATTGTATTTCATTAAGCAAGGAATTATATTTTTCAATGATATCATAATCAAGATTGAATATCTTGTCAATTTAAAAAATTTCTATATTGCTAAAAAACGATCTGGCAACAGAGCGGAGCGAGAAAGCGAGAGATAGCGATATCCACTTTGATGAAAGAATGATAGACAAGATAGCAATACCATTGCTAATAATAATATTATCGAGTGACCTGGCTGGCTCAGGTCTGGTGTCAGAGTTTTCAGGTCGTAGCTGATGAATTTCAGGGCCTCTGACATGACCATTGCTAATCAAACACTGCTATTATAACGTGAACCTCACTATAGTATATTAAATGGATAGAGTACCGTACATAGTACATACAGTATAATGAATTATTAATATTAACTTTATTCATCAGGACTATTATTAGACTAAATAGTCAATATTAAAAAAAATAATGGAAAATACTGAAAAAAGGTATAAAATACAAAATGAAGATGATAAAAAGGAATGGTGGGTAGAAGAGGATGAATGATAGGGATCAACTGAGAATGAAAGGAGAAGAAGTACGAAACTTATGAAGTGATAAACATAACCTTTTTTTGGACAAGCTCTATCCAAATTTGGGAAAGGAACAGCTCTGGGCCTTGAGCCTGTTGTTCCCAATGATCTACTGAGTATTTATTTATTTAATCATTCAGAATAACACACTCACAGAAAAGTACCACAGGCTTATAAGCCCAAAACGGTTTCAATTCTAATTTATACAACAGTCCAAATGTAGCTAGGTTATGTGTCACTTACACAATTAATCAATTACACACTCAATTTACAAGTCAAAACACACAAAAATCATTTTTAAATTAAAAAATACTTCTAAATTAAATTAAATCAATCACAATTAATAGTAAATTCCAAACTTTGAAAAAACTATAAAATTTTGAGACCGAAAAGACAAACACACTATTTAGACTGTAAACACACTTATCACAGCTGATATAACCATAGAGAAACAATAGCATATTTAAGTAGATATCCCATGGTATCGCCATAGGTTGTTTATGTCGTCACTTTTTCTGTTGCGACATAAATGCCCTATACCATGTGATATCTACTTACGCTATTGTTTCTCTATGGTATAACTAAGTTAGTATAAGATCGTTGGTTGCTGCTGCTTCCCCAATCATTCATAATTGAGAATGATATTGTAACCTAAGTATCAATGTATAAATGAATAAATAAAATAAAAAAAGATACTAATGTAATAATGAAATATAATTTTCAAATTACTAATAATATCATGGTGAAAAACCATGACCTTATATAAATGCCAATTAATAGATGATAATATAATTGAAGAAGTTGTCTCACATGGTTGATAAGAACTAAACTGTTTACAAACTATGTTCCATTAAAGAATATGTTCGAAAGATGAATGAGATACTAGGAGATGGCAGCAACTGAAAACGACGAACCAATCACAAACAAGATCCAGATAAGAATGAGGACACGCCTCCAAGCTCTGCCTAATCGATCCTGATTGGTCAGAGGAGTAATTCATGGTTCGGCCGGTAGATAGCTGTATCTACTAGGTGGTTTACGATACTACAGTACTTTCTTGTACTCGTGAAGATGACAGTGGCTGGTGATGAACGTAATCTTGTTCAATAAATGAGAATGGGTTAGTTATTATTCATTATTCATTAGCATTTGAATAATTGCAATATCTAAGTAATTTCCATCTGGAAAATGAGTTATTTACAATTGAATGAAAAAGACTAAGAGATTGTCAACCGGTCTTTCTAAGTATCAATAAATCTGTGGTTTTTGACAATTTCTTAGTCTTTTTCATTCATTATGAATAATTACCACAATATCGACTCCTCAACTACACAAAAAATTATTTACAATTGATATATCCATTCCTTCAGATGGAAATTAGGAATACATTCATAATAATTGACTACATTATTACATTCATAGCTATCAACTAATATTGTCTGATATAATCACTAATTGTTCATCGATACCTCTATCTCGATCCTCATGGGATTCTGCTCGAATTGGCCGATATTATCACCATTAGCCCAGCTCTTTCATATAGGCCTACATTCATACTTTCCACTTAATATTACTGTTTAAAGATACTTTTCACAGATTAGTATATCTTTGTTTATTCTCTTTGTAAACTCCAGTCCTCTAATATTTAATAGTGCCAATTGATTATTTAAATAATATTAATTGAAATAAACTATCAATCTCAAATAACTATTTATAATTTAATAGTGCCACAAACATCAATTAGAAATTCCATAGCTGAAGAGTCTGCTTCAAAACTAAGAACTAAAGATAAACAAATAGAGTAATAGATAAACCAGAGAGAGATTAACAAATAGAGAGATTCATTTGAGAAGTTTTGAAAGTTGATGGAATAGTTAATGCAATTCACTTTAAAAGCTATTTCTGTTTTCCATATTACACAAGATTCGCTTAGTAGAAAATTGTTTCTTCTTGAATCCATTAGTGACTTTGGAACACTGTAAACATTACTCTTGTATATACAGCTGTGCTTCTAGAATTAAGTTTGTTTGTTTTTTCGGTTCTTTTTCAAAATTATTTCTTTAATATACAAATCTTCTCTATTCAAGTGATAATAATGTGTAATATCTGTTCCATTTTTTGTTTTGGAGCATCTAAATTTGAAAATTTACTTTGTGAACATATTAGTGGTCTGAAAATTTTGCAAAGTGAAGAGCTACAAGACTTAACCTATTTCGGACTATGTGTAACCATTTCTAAATTGGGGAGAGGAATAGCACAAGGTTGCCTTATTTTTCCTCTCCCTATCATTTATATGATGTATACTTATTATATCAATCAATAATCAATCAATCAATAATCAAATAAAAGTTTTGTACTCTACCTCGACTATCCGTTATCCTATTGCCTGAATAAACCATTATGAACCATTAGTTCTTAATGAAATATGCATGCTTATCTCAATTAGAGTTATGAATAATGCGAACTCTACGATGTAGAGTGAAATTCATCATCGGAAATATTCATGATTCAGTTTTTTTTTGTTGAGAACAAGTCTGGAAGCTCTATATTGCAGTGATGATATTTGTAAGGTATGATTAGCTCTGATTCTTGGAACGTATTATTGTCTAAAAATGCAAGAGTAGCTTTTTCATAGACCTCATTAGTTTCTAATCTTGTATTTCAAATGCTTTTCAGTTATTTCTGAGAAAAATGGATGATTACGAAACAGGTCAAAGAAGTCATTAATGCCATTCCACAGAAAAATTGGCTGAATGATAAACAAGTAGGTGTTTTGTATGATTTCACAGGAAAATGAGTGATTCATTCATTTGAATTTCATGATTCCATCCATTAATGAAACGAAAAAAGTTGTCTCATAAACATTTTCTGCAATAAAGAACTAGAACGATCTGGCAAAACGTGGAGCAAGGATCTCAACAGCTTCATAGTAGTTATTTTATTACTGAAAAATTCATTCCCTCCAAGAAAAACTCTGAGCATTATTAAAAGTTGTGTGCCTGGTCGTAAGCTTATTCTATTTCCTTTGTGTTCTCGACAATATGGCTCGTCATCTTGTTGTTGAAATTTCTCGGAAATAAAAATATCAAATCAAATCTTTCCAAGTAGGCTATGGAGTCAGGTTTTTGACTAGATTATTTTTCTTTTCTAGAAAGAAAATTACATTTCACTTTTGAAAGTAGCTAACAGGGTATTCGAAATTATATTCACGCTTTTGAATATTATATTCATTCTCATTCTTATTACTCTATTCAAAGAATAGATGGTGCTCCCCTTTATACTGATATTCATATGAAGCTGACAGTAATCCAAGTTATACCATAATAACGGTGAAGAAAAGAACTGGCTTATATACGTACAAGATAGGGAAATTATGTTTGAAGCATCATCACGTCTGAACTACTGGACTGATTAACTTGAAATTTTGTATAATTATAGTTTCTTAATTAACCGAGGATGGTTATAAGCCTATTTTCAATTATACAAGATTCCATTACATCAAGTTTTCAGTTTGTCAAGTTCTTAAGTCTGAACTACTGGACTTATTAATTTGAAATTTTGCATAATTATAGTTTCTTAATTAACCGAGGATGGTTATAAGCCTATTTTCAATTATTCAAGATTCCATTACATCAAGATTTTAGTTTGTCAAGTTCTTAAGTCTGAACTACTGGACTGATTAACTTGAAATTTTGCATATAGATTCTCAATTAGCCGAGGATGGTTAAAGGCCTATTTTCAATTATTCAAGATTCCATTACATCAAGTTTTCAGTTTGTCAAGTTCTTAAGTCTGAACTACTGGACTGATTAACTTGAAATTTTGCATAATTATAGTTTCTTAATTAACCGAGGATGGTTATATGCCTATTTTTAATTCTTCAAGATTCCATTACATCAAGTTTCCAGTTTGTCAAGTTCTTAAGTCTGAACTACTGGACTGATTAACTTGAAATTTTGCATATAGATTCTCAATTAGCCGAGGATGGTTATAGGCCTATTTTCAATTATTCAAGATTCCATTACATCAAGTTTTCAGTTTGTCAAGTTCTCAAGTCTGAACTACTGGACTGATTAACTTGAAATTTTGCATATAGATTCTTAATTAACCGAGGATGGTTATAAGCATATTTCCAATTATTCAAGATTCCATTACATCATGTTCTCAGTTTGTCAAGTTCTTAAGTAGCCCCTTGTGGAGCACGGGTTACCTGCTAGTCTGAAATAATCACTAAGCTCGCTGTACTGAAACACTATAAAATTTATGAAGTACCTATCATAATGTGTATATCATAATGTGTATATCATAATGTGTATATCATAATGTGTATATCATAATGTGTATATCATAATGTGTATATCATAATGTGTATATCATAATGTGTATATCATAGTATTGTACAATATACTTCGAAGCTAAAATTGATAAATCATCGATACTGTTATGTGAAATTTATCACTTCATTTATACGACTGTCGGCCTCAGTAACCACTTTTTAGCGCTAGTTTTGTAATCAATTTTATATCACCATCTCGAACAGGTCTAGTACCTCGAGATGCTAATATCCAATTGACATTTCACTTTATTTTGTAATAGTATAATTTTCCCATGTTGTAAAATTTGTATTGCTTTTATTATGTATTTCTTAGATGTAATTTTATATTTGTGCCAATAAAAAATGTTTTATTGAACCTTCAAAACTTTATCTTATTTCAACAAAACACAACTAGTTTCAACTCTTTTAGAGCCGTTTGCACAGTCAAAGCTTGAGCTGAATTTATTCAGCTGGTGGCTTTAACTCGAAATAAACAACATTTTATCAGTAGAATTGATGGCGATGTTGTGAAATCTCTCCATAATAAAAAAACAAAGATATTGTCAAATTTCACTAAAAATAGTGAAATTTGGCAATATCTTTGTTTTCTTATCAACATTTTATCAAACGAGACTTGATACTGATTCAATCCAGTTTGATATGAAATTGAGTTTGAACTTAAACTGTGCAAACGGCAAAAAGAGTCATTTCAAGAAATAATTTGTAATTAGTCTTATTTGTTGTGAATAGTGTATTATTTCCAAAAATTTCAGTAGCCCTGAAAAGAAAAGTAAGATTGCTCTATAAAGTTACTATATTAAGATTTATTCCTTTAGCTACTGTACCCATACTGATTTAGTCGTGTGAGAGAGCCTTTTCCTATATTACACGACTTCTTAGCTCCTGTGAAACAAAGTAGGAAGTTTCTTATGTAACACATGCTTTTGTCTCATCTCATTTCGGAAACAAACCGTCAAGTGGTTTACCAAGAAAGTTACTTATGTAAAATCTCAACTTGTTCTGTTTGTGTTTGAGGTAACAGTCCAACAACTTACCGCACAACACATGCTAAAAGGTTTTCGGCTCACAAGATCTCCACGTAAACACGTGTTACATAAATGTGGTAGAACAGGAAACGACACGCAATTCTCGACGGTTCGTGTGAATAGACGTTTATAGGCCGAGGTGCGAATTGGGACAGGAGTATTGGTTGTTGAGAATTTGGTTTGTTGCTGGTGGGGGGAGAAAATTGATGGAAAAAGGGAAAGTGAGAGAGAAAGGAAGAAGAAGATGAAGAGGAAATAGAAGAGGACGAAAAAGGAAGAGGAGACATGTGAATGTGCATAGTTTGAGACTCGGAAATATCAAGAGTATTGGTAAGTTTGTCCCAAAAGCAAAAATACTGTAGAATTATTGAGAACTATAGTGATTCTGATACTTTTTCAGTTATTTGTCCAGTCATCTCACCAGCCACAAGGTCAGAAAAAGAGTAATAAGATGTAAGATAAGTGAACTACAAGAAATCAAGTGAGTTTAGCTTCTCAAAAACATTTTTTCA
Source organism: Nilaparvata lugens (assembly GCF_014356525.2). Classification (NCBI taxonomy): domain Eukaryota; kingdom Metazoa; phylum Arthropoda; class Insecta; order Hemiptera; family Delphacidae; genus Nilaparvata; species Nilaparvata lugens. Next base: position 7,302,749 of record NC_052507.1, read on the forward strand.
TTGATTACATTCAATTCAAGCAACGAAATGGCTGACCAATCATAAGCAAGTTACATATTTTGACACCTATTATACGACACGCCTCCAAACTCCCTCTACTCTCTCCGGATTGGTCGACACTTCCAAGTGACTCTCTATGAATTCGGCCACTAGATAGCACCAGCTGCTGGGTCGCAAGTATACATTCGCTTTCTCTGATTGTTGGAATCAGAATAAGAAGAAGAAGAAGAAGAAGAAGAAGAAGAAGAAGAAGAAAAAGAAGGAGAAGAAGGAAAATAATAATAATAAGCCCGCTCCACTCGGAAGTTGTTGTTGACCAGGTACAGAGTTCATCACCCAAAATCAGCAAGTTGAGCGTCTGATATTGCCAAGAAGTTGAAAGAGGCCTGGCCGATATACACAGACTCTGTCAGGGGCAAAAGCAGTCGCTGAGAAATTATTTTCAGAGTTCATCTCTACACAAGGTTGTTGTGGCAGCTGACGATTCGTACACTCCACTCGATCTTCGCCACAGTGAGGTTGAGGACCCCCATAAAAGTGAGGTTGAGGATCCCCATTCAAGTGAGGAGCACATAGTCACGTTGCAACGGAAATGACTATAGTGAGGTCCACGCTATAATGACAGTTTTGGTTTTGCTATCCTTTTCTATCATTCGACAAAGCCGGTGGTACTATCCTTTTCTAGGTCCACAAAGATGACAATTATGTTTTTGACAGTGTAGAATATTTAATTAATGCAGAGAATCGGCATCGCTATTCTCCTATCTTCATCCACTGCCATTATAAAGTAGACCTCACTATAGAGAAGCCTTTACATGGGCTCCATGCTCATGACCTGGCTAACGCTCTTATAAGTCAGGAAGCGTCCAATTCTTGGCTCACTTGCAGTGGCATATTTTCTGAAACTGAGGGGTTCATGCTTGCCATTCAGGATCAGCGTATTGCTACAAAGAACTATCTCAAATATATTATAGAGGGGAACCTGGGAACAGATACATGCCGGAAATGTCACCAGTCATCTGAGACAATTCAACATGTAACAAGTGCTTGCCAGGCTCTAGTAGCAACGGACTACCTCCATAGGCACAACCAGGTGGCAAAGATTGTTCATCAAAGTTTGGCAGTTCAACACAACCTGTTATCAAATTCAGTCCCATATTATCAATACATTCCCAGTGCAGTTTTGGAGAATGGTACTCACAAGCTGTACTCACAGATAAAACAATAGCCAACAATAGACCAGACATCATATTAATAGATAAACAGAATCAAATCACATATTTAATAGACATAGGCATACCAAACACGCACAATTCAAAGCAATACATTAATGATAAACTGATTAAATATTTGCCTTTGACATAGGAGATAAGGCATATGTGGAAGCAAGAGAGAGTGATGATAGTAAGTCATAAGTCAACTACAGGTCTTATACCAAGGGAACTGCCAGAAAGGTTTCACAGTTTGAGACTGCCTGTATGGGTGCAAAATTTGATGCAGAAAGCAGTAATACTTTGCACAACATCGCTGGTAAGAGGTTTCCTCAATATACCAAGATAGGAAAGATGTCATTTTGCTAAATAAGCCAATGACACCTTATTAAGACCCATGAAAATGGAGAGAATAAAAGAGAGAATAATAATAATATAATAATAATAATAACAAGAAGAAGAAGAAAAATAATAAGAAGAAAATGATATTTCATTAGACAAAATATAAGAATGCATACAATTGGCTCAATCATAATGCAATATAACACACCAAGAAAGGCTAAGAAAAAACTCCAAGGAAAATCCAGTTCATCTAAGCTACAAATCGATTCCACGCAAATCGATTCCTCAGTCGTCTGACATGAGCCTTGCTTTTATTGAGAAAGCTGGTGCATATGATTGATTGTCAGTGTGTCATGACTGAAGACACAGTGATACAGGTGGTGATCATAATCCAGTGATGTGACACTTTGTAACTCTCTCCCTCAATCATCAATCAATCAATCAATCAATCAATCAATCTTTTGGCAGAGAGTTAGTGGGAAGGATACTTCGAATATTCTTTCCGAAGAATGGACATTGATATGTCCAAAGCTCCGCTAATTTATGTAGATGCATAACAATATTATTCATTTTATCTATAGTTATTATATTACAAATTGCTTTTTTCCATATCAAATACAGCTCAATAATTATTTTCTCAGTTTATATTTTGTAAATTCATCTATAATTTTGCTGTATTGTAAGCTATTGTATATAAGTGTATAAGCCAGTATATATTGTAATCCACATGAATAAAGTACTCAATTAATCAATCCCTCTCATCATTAAAGGGTTGTGTGGCAGAGAGAACCTGGAGTCCTAATATCGCCCTAATAAAGGCAAATAATCATCAATCTCTCTACCTCTCTCTAACTCTCCTTCCTCACTGTCTATCAGTCTTTCTTTCTGTAACTCTCACACCCTCTCTCTTCCGCTATCTAACTGTCTCTCACTCACACTTTCACTCTCCTTTATTAATGTTCGTCGGTCACTCTCTCTGTCTCACCTTGACCCTTTGTCCCTCGGTCTCTCTCAGGCTGTCTCACTCTCTACGGTTAAGTGCTGAAGGGGAGGGTTTACCCTCTCTGCGAATGGACGTCTTAAGGTCTAAACATCACCGTTTCATGTGAAAACATTACAGTAGTACCTTAACTTTTGAATTTTTCATCATTTTTCTTGCTCAATATTATTGTAGAACTCATTAGTTTAATATGATTCACCATGTAATTTTACTGCTACTGGTTTCTATTTATAACGCTAGAACGTAAGCTGAATTTTGTTTTGTTAAACACATGAATGAAGGAATCTGAATCTGAATCTGAATCTGAATCTGAATCTGAATCTGAATCTGAATCTGAATCTGAATCCCTTTCAATCGTTCTCTTCCAGTCACTCTCTTTTTCACATAAACAGTATCACTCTATCTTTTCCTCCATTTTTTCTTCTCTCCTTCAATCCTGTTTATTATTTTCTAACCCATATTGTCCATCCAATGCTCTAAAGCCTTTTTTTTCCACTCTCAAATTTGCTATCTCATACTTTCTCTCACAATCTATCTCTCTCGTCATCAATCTTTCAACATTCCTCTCTCTCTCTTTCTCTCCCTCTTTTTCTCTCTCTCTCACTCTCACAACATACTTTCTCAATCTCACTCTCAAACATACAAACTCTTTCTCACGCACTCTCTCTCAAACAAACATTCTCTCTTTTCTCTCAATAAATGTTATTTTTTCTATTTCTCCGTCCCTCTGCTCTTTTTTAATTCTCTCTCTCTCTCTTCCATCTTTCCCCCTTCCTCCCTATCCATCACTTCCCCACTCTCTCACCCCTCACTCCCACAATATCTCTCCATCATTTCCTTTATCTCTCTCTCTCCAACTCCCTAAACATGTTAGTCCCTCCAACTCGCTCTTATTCCCTCTTTAATTTTTTCTTTTCCATCTCTGGCTCTCAATCCCTCTCATTTTGTTTCTTCTTCCCTCCTTCTCTCTTATACTTCCTCTCTCTCTTCACCACTTTCTCTCTCCATCTCGGTTTCTTTTCCCATCTCTCACTCTCACTCCACTTACTTCCTCTCTCTCCCATCCTATGTCTCTCACCCTCACACTCATCTCTCTCTCTCCCACTATCTCATTCTGTACATGACTCTGTCACTCTCTGTGTGCCCTTTCACCCTTTGAAGCCCACATGACATAACCCTAGAACTGTCTTAGTGCACACCTGAGCTCTCAATCCATCATAGCGAGTCTCTCCTAGTCCTCAACAAGACTTGGCTTGTCTTATTGTGTGATTTTCGTGATTCCTCTTCTCACATTTGTTTCTTCCATCAACACAACATTATAACAATATTGTTCACTTATTCTTTCAAGGTCAGTTTCCTTTTTTTCTGGTCCTGTTATACGAATCACTCGTATTCCACTAACCAAGTCTTGAACATATGCATAAAACCACTTGGCTCAAATCTTGTATCAAATATTTAAGCCATGAGATATTTCAAGCCGTGAGCTGTTTATTCAGTCTATGCTTGTATAATTATGTTTCCCAGGGTTATTCTGCATGATTTGACCATTGTGCAGTCAACGATGTACCACAGAGAAACAATAGCGTAAGTAGATATCCCATGATATAGGGCGTTCATGTCGCAACTTTTACTGTTATCTCAAGCTGATAGTCCACGTAGTTCTTTCCTGTGAAGCTACATGACGCTGGTAGTCTCTCGAATTGTGCCGTTCATACACTCTTACCCGGTCAAAACAGTAAAAATCTACAATAATCGGCTTGAGATAACAGTAGAAGTTGCGACATAAACACCCTATACCATGGGATATCTACTTACGCTATTGTTTTTCCATGGTTTTATCTATCACAAAATGTTGCTTATTTGCTAGTAGTGACCACTCTCTGTATGAAGACTACCAAATGATTGCATTGTGTTCTTAAAATGTGAGAGTCGTTGACCAACTGTATCATGTGTGAAGACTCCTATATGATTGTATCGTGTTTATAAAATGTGGGAATCTTTGACCAGTCATATCGTGTGTGAAGACTTCTAAATGATCGCATTGTGTTCTTAAAATGTGAGGATCGTTGACCAACTGGATTGTATTTGAAGACTCCTATATGATTATACAGTGTTCATAAAATGAGGGCAACGTTGACTAGCTGTACTGTGTGTGTGGAGACTCCCAAACGATTGCATTGTTTTCTTAGAATGTGAGGATAGTTTACCAACTAGATTGTATTTTAAGATTTTTAAGACTCCCATATGATTATACAGTGTTCATAGAATGGAAGGAACCTTGACTAGTTGTGCGTGTACTGATTGTGTACTCACATAAATGTACTATGTTACATTATGTTATATTATAATACATCTATTTTACTATGTTATTGAAATGTGGAAACGTTGCTGACCAACTATATCGTTTATTTGAGGATTTCTATACGATTGCATTGTATTATTCAAATTTGGGAATCGTTAACCAACTGTATTATGTGTGAAGACTCCCATATGACTGTATCGTGTTCATAATATGTGATCAACTTGAATCAGCTGGATTGTATTTTAAGACTCCCATATGATCGCATTGTGATCATAAGATGTGGGAAAATTCTACACACTGCATTTTATTCTCAGGTTATCAACTGTGTTATTTCCAGGTTATGTGTGAAGAGTCTTACACGATCATATACGGTTACATTTTTACTTTATTTGCCCTATTACCATAGGTAAGGGAAGTATTGCTTTCCGAAAAAAATTAAGGTACCCCAATTAGTAAATTTCTAAACGTTTCAAGGTCCCCTGAGTCCAAAAAAGTGGTTTTTGGGTATTGGTCTGTATGTGTGTGTGTGTGTGTGGTGTGTGTGTGTGTGTGTGTGTGTGGTTGTGTGTGTGTGTGTGTGTGTGTGTGTGTGTGTGTGTGTGTGTGTGTGGTGTGTGTGTGTGTGTGTGTTGTGTGTGTGTGTGTGTGTGTGTGTGTGGTGTGTGTGTGTGTGGTGGTGTGTGTGTGTGTGTGTGTGTGTGTGTGTGTGTGTGTGTGTGTATGAGTGTATGTGCGTCTGTGTACACGATATCTCATCTCCCAATTAACGGAATGACTTGAAATTTGGAACGTGAGGTCCTTAAAATATAAGGATCCGACAAGAACAATTTCGATCAGATGCGATTCAAGATGGCGGCTAAAATAACGAAAATGTTGTCAAAAACAGGGTTTTTCGCGATTTTCTCAAAAACGGCTCCAACGATTTTGATCAAATGTATACCTAGAAAAGTCTTTGATAAGCTCTATCAACTGCCACAAGTCCCTTATCTGTAAAAATTTCAGGAGCTCCGCCCCATCAATGCAAAGTTTGATTTTAGATTCTCAATTATCAGGCTTCAGATACAATTTGAACGAAAAATTTTGAGTGGAAAAGATTGAGCATGAGAATCTCTACAATTAATGTTCAGTAACATTTTCACCTAAAATTAAAAATAAGCTCGAAATTCGAGAAAATGTGATTATCCAATTGTAAACTGTTGGCAACTGTTGATTCGATTAAATCATTCACTATGAAGAGATAGCAGTTCTCGTGTGTCTCCAGCGTTATTTCCCTGTCACCAGCTGGCTGAAATCTTTGAATAGTAGACGTGAGATGCGCGGGAGCACTAGCGTCACGTGATTAATTTTCATATCGGCAAGGAAAGTTTTGGAGAAAGGTATTGGAGTGCGCCACACCAGATTTTTAGATTATGTGGGAAACCGTCTATACGATCGCACTATGTTCATTTCCAGGTTCCCATCTGTGAAACCTCCCACAAGCTCGCACTGTATTCATTTTTAGATTATCTGTGAAACCTCCTACAAGATCGCATTGTGTTCATTTCCAGGTTATGTTTGCATGATTTGGCAGCAGTGTGAATGCGCCCTTTTCAGGTTTCATGTGCAACCTTCTATACATTCGCACTGTGTTCACTTTCAGGTTATGTTTGCATGATTTGGCAGCAGTGTGAATGCGCCCATAACATTGTCTATGTTACTGCGTCAGAGCTGACATATCAATTGCAGGCCACAAAAGATCTCCACGTCCATGACACTACATTCCAGTCGAGTTGTCCCGCAGATAATCTGCGGATAGAGCGCGAATAAACGATCCTAACACTCCATAGCAATCTTGGACAGCTGCCGAGATGGGCAACGGCTCTATTGTCACGCCGCTTTCCAAAACTTATTTTCTTTTATTTCCCTCAGTTTCTCTGTCTCTTTATTCGAGAAACACCGTTTCCGCTCGTTCGCCATAACCGTGCGTCCATCTTTCTTCCACTATCTTGGTTCTATTATCAGAGATGACACAATTTCTGCTTTTCTCATCATGATCTTCCAACATCTTCTCGTGTCTGGATCCAGTTTCAACTGTCAGTATTACTAGAATGGGTCAAGCATTCATGTTATATATGAGTAGTACTGACAGATTCATGTGAATCTCTTTATACTTCATTCACCATAGATAGTCAGCATTGTTTGAATGATATAGTATTGATGTTATCTTTGAGTAGTACTGACAGATTAATAAGGATCTCACTAAACTTGATTCTCCTTAAACTGTCAGCATTGTTTAAATGGTATAGTAATGATGTTATCTATGAGTAGTACTGACAGATTAATGTGGAACTGACTATACTGGATTCACCTTAAGCTGTCAGCATAATACAGATGGGTTTAGCATTGATGCGATTCATAAGGAAAGCTGACAGAGTAAAATGTAGCTTAGCACTAAGCGACAGAAAACTAATGAAATGCGGTTCTGTGATAATAACAATTGTGAAGATTTTTAATGAGGTTTTTTGAATGTAGCTGCAGTATGACAATCATATAGTGAGGTCCACGTTATAATGGCAGTGTGAGATTAGCAATGGTATTGCTATCCTTGTCTATCATTCAACAAAGCGGATAGCGCTATCTCTTTCGCGCTTTGCTCTGTTGGCAGATCGTCTTCCAACAATGTAGAATTGATAATTGATTAACAAAATATTTCATTTTAATTTTGAACATTCATCTTGAAATTTTTGATGAATATAATTTCTTGCTTCTTCTTCTTCTTGTAGTTCCTATCCGTTTCGGATGTTGGCAACCAGCATGGCAAGCCTAATTTTGTCCACAGCCATGCGGAAGAGTTCAGCTGATGTTTTTTCCGTCAATTTCTTGCTTAATAGAATATAATTGATTATTTTAAAAGAAAATGAACAGTTAATATTACATCAATAAACCTGTATCAGCTACCGTCTATATGAGGCATTGACAACACAGAGGATCGGCAACGGTGTTCTCCTATCTTTCTTCACTGCCATTATAACGTGGACTTCACTATAGAGCTTTTATCCATCAATTTATTATGACATGAATCAAATACGTTTCTGGATGGGTGTATGATGATAGTTGTAATATTAGAATGGCCACTCTCAATAATAATATAAGATAGTCTTATCCCATTGAAGATTACGATTTAAGCTCGGGACACATATAACCGCACCGAGCTCGTGCCGAGGTACGGCCGGTAGTATGTGTCCCTACACGTTTGAGAGCATTTGTTTTCTCACTTGCCGTAGTACGTCTGTCACACGGCCGTGCCGCGTCGCGGGCTCGGTGCGGATAAATGTGTCCCGGCCAACATTCGTAATTTTCTAACTTCAACAGGTTGGAAATTCAAGTTTTTTTACCGCTGAGGATAATGCTAACATGATGGAGAGATGGGGTAAATCAGTGAATGAAAGAATGACGATGGAAGATGAATGAATTGACCCACAGCTCAATGAAGTCTCTGTAGCATTATGATTGAGTATTCTACATTAATTTTTGACAAAAAACCTTTGGTCATAGTTTTTATTATTTGCAATAGAGTAGAACGTATTCATGAGCTTTATTGAATTGATTTTGTGGAGTTCCACGGTTGAATATTCTATAATTTTAACAACAAATATTATCTGGTCATTGTAGAGCATTCTTATAATTTATTGTGTGGGTGAAGAGAATGGATTTGTGAACCTTCTTCTGGAGTTTCACAGTTGAAAATCATTCGATTTTGACATTAAAATTTTTGTTCATTGGGAATAATTTCAATCAATTCATTGTGAGATAATAAAACTAGTTCATGAACCTTTCCTTTAATTCATCGTCCGGAGTTTCACGGTTGAATATTCTATGTTTTTCACTCTCATCGTCTCATATCAATTTATCGTGGGAGAATTCAATTCATTTCATTGAATTGATTGCTTTTCTACGGTTGAATACTTTATAATTCTGACAAAAAACCTTTGGCCATCGTAGAGAATTCTTATCAATTGCTAGGGAATGAAGCAATAAAGGTGAGTCATCCATGACGAGACTGCGGTCAGATAAAGAGGGAGAATGCTCCCTATGAGCGCTAGATAAAGAACGAGATATGCCTCGACGACCACCAGATAAAGATGGAGATATGCCTCTATGGCTAAAAGATAAAGATGGAGATATGATTGCCCATTTAGACTCCACGGGTGACCGGGCTCGTAAAGGCTCTTGAAATTCAAAAGGGACTCTTATGGGTCTCCTCGCTAGCCTACGGTCATGGAACAAAACATTCAGCTACATTAATATCAGACAGAGAGATAAGAGAGAGATATATAGATATGGATAGGATGAAGAGATGGGAGATAGGGAGAGACAGTGCGAGAGGTAGTGTAAGAGAAAGTGAGAGATAGTGCGTGTGAGGGGGGCAAAGAGAGAGAGAGCGATCTAGGAAGAGGTGAGCCAAACAGAAGGTTATGAATTGCAACATATTTCCGAGGTGAAACGAGATATTTAGTGAATCAGAGAGATATAGAAATGAGTATGGAGGGAAAGAAATGAGTTATTTATTTTATTTATTCATTTATTAGAGCAAACAATTCTTCACCAAAACTTCTTCAATTTCCTTATTTTGTATTAAATTGTCAAACCACATTGAAGTTATTGAGTGAGAGAGACAGTAGAATATGATAGAATAGTATTTTATTCATGATTGTTACTAGCCTATGACCTATTTATTGCAACAAGTTTACAGAAAATTTTTGATTTGACAGTAGGTAAGAGTTGAGATTAGATTGTTGTATTTATGTATGTTGGATTGATTGATTGAATACTTTATTTATGTAAATTACAATATATTATACTGGCTTTTACACTTACATACAATAGCTCACAATACAGCAGAATGTTAGATGAATTTACATAATATAGACTAAGAAAATGATTTTTGAACTGTATATTATATGAAAAAAGCAATAATTGGTAATAGCTATAGATAATATCACTCCTCACTAACTCTCTACCAAAACGTTAATTTCATTAATTCAACTAAGGATTTATTTTTAAATGAAAATATTATAAAAGTTCTAATTAATATGAAGATTTGAGAGAAAAAACCTGAAAATTGTTAAAGTAAAATAATCATACACGAAAATAAGATCAAATCATTGATTAATAGAATGGAGTAATCTGAAAGTAGATCAGGGTTATCAACTTTCAAAAGTTAAGAGAGAGAGAGAGAGTGATTGATTGAGTTCTTTAATCATGTAGATTACATTATATACTGGATTTTACACTTAAATGCAATAGATCACAATACATAAAGTTTTAGATAAGAAACGTTACATAAATCAAATCATTAATTATTGTGTATGATATGGAAAAACTAAAGTAATTAAAGTATTAAAGTAATTAAGGATTACTATAAGATAATACTGTTTATTCTGTTTCGCATCTACATGAATTAGGGAAGCTGTGAACATATCAATGCCCATTATTTGAAAAGAATACTTAGAATATCCTTCTACGTAACTCTCCAACGAAAGATAGATAGAGTGCGAGAGTATTCGAGAGAGAGAGAGAGGGGAAGTATTAGAGAGAGAGAGAGAGAGAGAGAGAGAGAGAGAGAGTGAGAGAAACTGGAAGATCTCTTGAGAGGGACATAAATTGCGACATATTTCCGAGGTGAAACGGGTCACATTTTCCTTACATCAAAAGAAATGGCCCGATACAATCTCTTCTCATAATGCTGGACATTTTAGCTGATCTTCTGTCATAAAGTGTACTGTATTCTATTTTGAAAAATATGGCCTGTATAATGTATTTTATCAGTGGACATAATATGGGTGATTCCATTTATGACAGGCGCTTTGGTTTTCTTTCATAGGCTTGCTTATTCTATAAAAAATCTAATCTGCTGAACCACTGTATAAAATTATATGAGATATTGTTTTCTATGAGTCTGATGATAAATATTCTGTTCAATGAGCTGATCCACTACCTCCGTAAACAAAGCCATAGCGCATTCGTGTGACGTCAGCACAGGTAGGGCTCCTACAGCAATAAAATTCGTTGATTTCAGCTGATCTATATCAGCTAGTGTTTCTATTGGTGTAGGAGTCCTTCCTGTGCTGACGTCACACGAATGCACTATGGCTTTGTTTACGGAGGTAGTGGCTGAACACGATTGCTTCATATTGAATGGAGTATAAGATTTCAAATTATCAGATAATAATATCAGAAAGTTGAAATTTGAAAGCAGATCTCGCCGTAGCTGAATGCTCTAGATACATTGGCATGACATAACCTCAAACCAAATGCTTTAAAAATGTCAGTTATCAAGATATGAACATGGGATTAGGAAAGTATGTTCATTGAGAGTAAGTAGATCTATTGATGGAACTGATCTCTGCAAAAAGGATGTCTGTGACTACACAAACTATTTGTGACTATTTGTGACCTGGAATTTGGAAGGTATGTTCATTGAGAGTAGATCTATTGATGGATGGACCTGATCTCCGCAAAACTACAGTAACTATATTACCCATGGATAATACAGTTACTATATCTGTGATCACACGCATCACAGAGAGAGGGAACGCGCCAACCATTCTCCCCGACAACTGTTCTCCCCGACAGCCGATCACCTTTTCAAACCAGTTTTTAGGGTATCGGTTGTCGCCGGTCAACGCCGTCAACCGTTCTCCTTTTCGAGCAGGTTTCAGTAGGGGATCGGATGTCGGGGAGAACAGTTGTCGGAAGCGCTCGAGGAGAACGGTTGTCGGGAACGCTTCCGACAGACTTCTCCTTCTTTTCAGTAGGAGAACGGATGTCGGGGAGAATGGTTGTCGGCATTGGCATATTTTCAGCAGGGTATTGGCTGTCGCCTACGGTCAAAATCAAGAGGAGAATGGTTGTCGGGGAGAACGGTTGTCAGCGACCCCAGAGAGATCCTCATGAGAGATGTGAGAGAGATCATGAGAGATCCTCATTTTACTACCGCATGATCAACAGTTACTTACTAGCTTACTCCTCAGCTCTACAGGTCTTTACAACCCTTGGCCTCCCACACATAGCCTCTCCATCTGTCTCGATTCTCGGTCTGCCTCCTCCAGTTACGAACTCCAACATGATCACCAAGAAACCACTAAAAACTACTGGAAACTTATAATTTGTTGTTATCATAAGATCATTTAATCCAATAGCTTACTTTGTACAGTCCTTATCAGTTTCATTGTCATCTTCAGAACAAACTGCATGAAATGATACTCATTTTTCACCCAAGATCTACATTTACGTGATCTGATTAAACAATCCAAACCAAATTTCACTAAACCTGCAACTAGAGTGCAACCGAGTCGAGCGGTGTTTCCAGTGTGTTGCTCTGCAGTATTGGTGTAATGGAAAGCGTTGGAGATATGTATAGAGGAATACTGACAGTGTATAGTGAATCGGACTCCAGGTACTGTTCACGATTCTTCACACGATTTGCAGCTTTTTCGAAAGTTCGCCATCAGCTAAGCAGAAAGTTCAGCACACGTTCTGCGAGTCCTTCAGCGCGAGGCGGTGTGCAAACATCACGTGCAGCGATGTTGAACACAGGAGCGGCTTAGCAAATTTCAACTTGGATGTTTGCTCCCCGCGTTGACAGGGCGGACACAATTACACTGCTATCTCGATCAGTGCAGATCAGTGTGTTGCATAGATAAGAGGCAGGTTCACAAACAAAAAAATATGTACCTTTCGGACTAATCTTCCTTCTTTCCTATGATAATTCTGAGATTCATGGAGAAATAAATAAATTATCCATAGGTTCACGTTATAATGACAGTGTATGATTAGCAATACCATTGCTATCCTTGTCTATCATTCTACAAAGCTGATAGCGCTATCTCTTTCTCGCTCTGGTCTGTTGCCGGATCGTCTTTTAACAATGCAGAATTAACTGAATAAATAACTTATAATAATTGATAATTAACTGAAAAATATTTTATCTCAATTCTGAGACTCCATTATTGAAAAATATAATTTCTCGCTAAATAAAATATAATTAATTATTTTAAACGAGAATGAACCGGTAATATTACATTCATGAACCTGTATCAGTCTCCGTCTATAGAAGGCATTGACAAGACTGAGGATCGGTAAAGTTGTTCTCCTTTCTTTCTCCAGTGCTATTATAACGTGGACCTCACTATAGTACAAGCCCATGATGGCGTAATTTTCAGTGAAAAAATCAGTATAAGTTTAAGCATAGATAATACAATGGTAGTGTATTTTCCTCTACATTCTCTATTCGTCTTCGCCTCTCTATCCTATGGTATGAGTTATTATGGTGTAAGCTGTGAAGGTGTAGATAGATATTGTGAAGATCTAATGAACTACATTGAATAAATCGAGAAGAGATTGATATTCCTTCAGAGGAGATAATTTAGGGTATTTTCTCTATTCTGTGGTGCAAGTTATTATTTGGTGTGAGCTGTAAGGTTTTGATTCTTGTGGAGATCTAAGGAACTACATTGGATAACTCGAAAAGAGATTGACATTCCTTCAGAAGAGATGAAGAGATTGGCAGACATTGACTTCAGGAGATCTAATGAACTACACTAAATAGCTAGAGAAGATATTGATATTCCTCCAGAGGAGATGAAGAGATTGGCAGACATTGACTTCAGGAGAATGATGAGAGAGAATCTTGCATCCAAACCCCTGTACTCTGTCGAGGCAGAACCAGAGGAGAAGAGGCCATAAATGGTGGATTAAATATTTTCAGTTAATAAGTTCTCTTATTGAATAATAGTACCGTAGATAAGATAAATACTATATTCGACTCATTATACATTACACGTTATACGTGGTCAACAAGGCATAGGCGAGTTAAGATTCATGAAACTCCAGTGAAATAAAATCTATCTGATGTTATGAGTTCCTTTTTGTATAATTCTTCTGTCCAGGCAAGATTTCTATTTGTTCGTCTCTAATTGATTCTTCGTTGAATCAAGAATTGTTGTGATTTTTTGGGAAACATCAATGAGATGAAGATTCAAGTAATTCATTCAACCTTGTTGGATTATAGAACTTGGAAAACTGAGATTCATATAACTCAGTTAACGTTGTTATGTTGAATGATGCTGACAAAGTGATAAAATCTCATATTTCAATGAGTATGTAAGAATAGAATCATTCAAAATGACCCAAAAGCATTTCTACAGAAACAGAACATGAATCAACCATTAGATTCCCAGCCAATCAGAGCTGAATATTGATGGACTGTCTCAAACTTGTCTAGCTCTCTGATTGGCCGCCTCAACAAGCTCAGCTGAACTAGCCACGTCCACGACCAATCACAAGCCAGCAGTCTATGACTCAACTGACGGTTTCCTACTTCATCGAAAGATGACGTTGATCGCCTCCTAATATTACATTGTGGTTGAACAAAATATTTGCTTGTATTGGAACCTAAATTGAAACTCTCCAACAGATGAAATTCGAATACAAAACAGAGATTCTTATTATTTTAAATAGTCATTCAACAAAATTCATTTTCTCGCTTCAGACTTCAACTCTCAATCTCATAGTTCACAAAATATATTTAACACATCAATTGACGACGAAAGCTTTCATACAATAAGATCACAATAACCTTTGGTTCTATGAATCAGATTGGGGAGCTCATTATAATATAGGAAGACTCATGTAATCTAAACCTGTCATCTTGTCGTGTATTGTTCACTTAGATAATGTTACCTGTAATAAATCTCTGGTAATTTAATGGCATATTACAGCCGTGTTTATATGATGCCTATTGGTAATATGATACTCTAATAAGTAATACCTTGCTCACTATTCAAGTAAAAATACTATCTTACAGTTGTATTCACTTCAGTATTATATGTGATTCACTCAGTTTCTAAGATCATGATTTCTTATATTATCTCTATTTTTAGATCCTACCCTTATTCTTCATTTATGAGCAGAGCTTTTGGGATTAAAACCTCCGTTATTTCTACATTACTTATCAGGGTTTTTCCATAGATTGTAGCTCACGTTTCAAATAGTTTTGATACTTCGAATCAACATAAATAAACAAACAAGATCGTCAAACTTTGTGCAAACTCGGGAAAACTGATAAGTGTCGTTGAAATACTTGCTAACATTCTTGGAAATTATTGATGACGAGGGAAACTCCCTCTTGGGAGAGGAATGGGCTCAAATAATTCTGATGAAGTGAAACTATCATTTATGAGATTATTTCAAGCTATAGATAAACGTACTCTTGATTGAATAATTCCTCATCAGGTGTGATACTGTTTACTGTAAGTAGGACCATGGAGTAACTATACTTTGGTGATTATAAAAATGGAATGGTTATTCTATGGTAGGATATTAAATAGTGAGTGATACATCGTTTTTTTCCAAGATTAGGTACTTGTTCCGGTAATAAATTATATAACTGTTCATCCTACAATCTAATCAGAAATCTTTCGATTTCACCTGTTCCATAAGGTCTATTTTATGACAGCTTTCGAAATTCATTAGATTAGTGATTGAATTAGCACTGAATCATCTTCTACAAAGTCATAAATATTTATTGGCTTTTTGGTTCATAGATATTGGTTCATAAATATTTATGACATTGTAGAAGATGATTCAGTCATTTCAGTGATTGAAGCTAATTCAATCACTAATCTAATGAATTTCGAAAGCTGTCATAAAATAGACCTTATGGAACAGGTGAAATCGAAAGATTTCTGATTAGATGGTAGGATGAGCAGTTATATCATTTGTTACCGGAACAAGTGTGTATACCTAGTCTTGGAAAAAAACGATAAATCACTCACTATTCTAAAGAGACCTTAGTTATTAGATTGAGATGAATTATCATAGTAAACTATCAGCTTCTACAACATCTTTGATAACAGTGTACATTTAACGAATGACTGTCTCCATACAATAATGATTCCATGGTAGAAAAAAGCTATCAGACAATAATTATCATCCCATTCCGACTTTCCCTCCTATTTTGGCTGTGAACCCCAGACTAAAAAACAAAAGCTGACTGGAACAATGGCGATTGAAAACCCGGTCAACTGTCCAATGGGAGCTTTCCGATAATGCAGTACTCCCTAACTTCGTTATTATTAGTCATCCAAGTTAATTTTTTATTCATCACGCGATATTCAATCTATTACTTTCACCACCAGACTGAATCTCGACCATCATTCAATTTTTCTTTGTTTTGAACACTCTCTTTCTTTCACTTCCTCTTTTCACAAATCTCTAATTCTCTTTCTCTCTTCCTTTCCATATCTCTCTTGAACATTTTCTCTCATTCACCCTTTCTCTCTCATTCTCTCATTTTTCTCTCATCAACTCATTTTATCCCCTCATCAACTTATCCTCCCTGTCTCCCAATAACTCTTACTCTCTTAATTCCTCTCCTGACCACTCCTTTCCCTTATTCTTTCTTTCTCACTCTCTCTTTCTCTTCCCCAACAACTTATTTTTAGTCTACCGCTCACTATTTCTCTCTTTTTTTACTTCCGCTCTGCACCACTTACAATCTCAATCATTGGAACCCCCTCATTCTCTTTCGTGAAAGCTCTCTCTATCTGTTCCTCTCATTCACTCACTCTCTCTAACTCTTTGACTCATTTCATTTTTGTGTATCGCTGACCCCTTTTTCTATCACTATCCTTTTCATATCTCTCTCATTCTCACTTTTCACCACTCACTTGCTTCTCTCCATCATTCTCTCACTCTCTCTCTCTCTCAATCCCTTCCTCGCTCTCTGTATCTCACTGATTTTTGTCTCATCGACTCATATATTTTTTTTCGTGTACCATTCCTCTAGATTTCCTTCCTCCTCACTCCTTCTCACCACATCACTCTACACCTCTCTTTATATCTTGCTAGTTCTATATCTCTTCCTCACTCTACCTCTCACAACTTCTCACGCTGTCTGTCTCTCTCATTCTCCTACTAGTTCTATCTCTTTTCCTCTTATTCTCTTCCACACTCTTTCTGAAGCTCTCTTAATCACACTTCCTTTCTCGATTTCTCTGTTTCTTTCTTTTCCATTTTTTCATTCTATCTGTCTCTTCCATTTTCTCAGTTCTCTCTCACTAAATCATCTCCTCCATCTGTCACTCACACTCTGTACCTTCTCTCACACCCTCTCGCACTCATTCTCTCTCTCTCCATTTATGTTTTGTATCCATCTATTATTGTATTTTTCTATTTATCTATTATTGTATCTCTCTATTTATGTATGTAACATACATAAATATAGAAATCTAATCTGATCTAATCTCTTTCTCCCTCTCTTTCCCTCTCTCTTTCCTCTAACTCTCTCTTTCTCCCACTTTCTCTCTCTGTCTTTTGGTAGAGAGTTAGTGGGGAGGATATTTTTAATATTCTTTCCGAAGAATGGACATTGATATGTCCAAAGCTCCGCCAATTTATGTAGATGCATAACAATATAATTATCTATAGTTATTATATATTACAAATTACTTTTTCATATCATATACAGTTCAATAATTATTTCTTAGTCTATATTATGTAAATTCATCACTATCATTTTTCTGTATTGTATATAAGTGTATAAGCCAGTATATATGGTAATCTACATAAATAAAGTACTCAATAAATCAACCCTTTTTCTATATCTCTCATTCCCACTTTTTACCACTCATTTGTTTCCCTCACTCCCACTCTCTCATTCTTTCTCTCTCAAGCTCTCTTTCACCCTCTCTTTCTCTCTCTCTCCCAATCCCTTTCCGGCACTCTATCTCTCTCCCTCATTTTTGTCTCGTCAACCCATTTTTTCGTGTCCCATTCACACTATATTTCCGTTCTCTTCACTCTTTCTGTTCACATTTCTCTCCCTCACTCTACTTCTCACGACTTCTCACGCTGTCCGACTCTCTCATTCCCCTACTAGTTCAATCTCTTTTCGTCTTATTCTCTTCCACACACCATCTGAAGCTCTCTTATTCCCTCTTTCTTCCTCATTCTCACTGTTCCTTCTTCTTTCCCTGTTTTCCATTCTATCTGTTTCTTTCATTATCTCATTTATCTCTCACTAAATCATCTCCTCTATCTGTCACTCACACTTTTAACATCTCTCTCACTCCATCTCTCACTCCCCCTCTCACGCTCTCTCTCTCTTCCACTCACTCTCTCTCTTTCTACCACCAACCCTTTCTCTTTCACTGTCCCCCTCCTCTCTCTCACAAACCCGTTTTTTCGTCACTCACACTCTGTACCTTTCTCTTAATCAATCTCTCTCTCTCTCTCACCTCCACCTCTCAATACCTGGCACGTCCAGCTAATTGAATTTTTGCTCAGCAAACTAAGTCAAGTCAACGCCTGCTGATTTTGGCGGTCTCTTTTTTTCCGGTGGTGTTTCAGGTGACTCCTATCGTGTCAAGGCAAATCAAATTCAGCTACAAAAAAACCAACTATTTCCTCCACGCCACTCTTCGAGGTGTTGTTCAACTGTTCATGTTTCGGGTGAATTTGTTTGCTGTCAAATCAATCAAAAACAATTTGCTTCTTTCGATAGAGAATTTATTGCAAAATAAAGTGGGGGAATATAATTCACTAGACTTGTCCTGTCAATCAAGAATAATAAGCTTCCATGAGTAGAGCTAATTTGAAACAAAGTGGAATATTGATATTGGCGTGTTGTAAATCAGTTGCCGTTTGTTGAGAAGTTTCTCAAAAATTGATTCAGGAATTAGAATATCCAGAGGAGTCTAGACTTAATAACTAGTACTTGGATTAATGCTCAAGTACTACTAGCAGTACTTCTATTTATTCATTAATTATTATTTCACAAAGGCGACTCTCTAGAAGTTAGGGATGGGTATCGAAAGACAAAACATCGATGTTTTGAACATCGATGTTTTTTTCACCTTAACATCGATAAGTGAAAAACATCGAACAGTAAACATCGATGTTTTAAACATCGACGCATCGCCGTACATTTACGGATGATACTACGAAGACTATTATACAGAGTATTTCAGAAGAAGTGTCGAACATTCTAGGGTATTTTTCCTGGATGATAGGAGACTACAAAATAATTTCGTATTTGAAGTGTCCAAAACTCAGCGGTTATCCTTATAGCTACCATCTTTTTTCACTTGGGAATTTTTATCTTCAAAATTAAATAATTTTGAACAAATAAATACTCGAAAGCATCAGAAACGATGAATGAATAGATTTTTATTAGTATTAATAGAGTGAAAATGATACAATGTACAGTATATGATACTTTACACTTATTCTTGATAAAAATGATAAAACGGGGCGAAATCAATTTGATTGAACCCACAACACTTCTGTTAATAAGCTTACAGAGTATTAGTTTATTATTTTGTATAGATATAACTCAATTATTTTGGTAGTTGATTGATTCATTGGTATATTTTTTCATAATCTCGAAATACCTAATAGTACAAAACAATTCCTAAAGTGACTAAAATTTTATCTGGAGCTATTGTTCCAATATTTTAACAGTTACTAACTGGAATTACAGCAATTTTGGACTTGTGGTATTCAAGTAACAGTCTTTCGAATAATTGAAGTCACGTTGTGACTAGAAAGATACATCAACTCTATTATAGGTAGTTTACAAGATTTGCCATCTTCATAGATAAGTAAGAAACCTCTTGGGATATCCTTGAAGATTCTGTCTGGAATATCATCCTAAGCTAATTTTAGCAATCATTGTTACTCATATCGTATTCATTACCTGATATTTTATACCTGATTCAAATACCTGATAGTTTTATTTAGGTAATGGAAGTGATTGAAGTTTTTCTATATGGATATCTACACTCTTTACAATACGAGGACCTCTATTCCAGAGCTAGATTAATTGGTGTTAAACGTATGTTGAGGAAAGCACTTGTAATAAGGAAAAACTGTTTCTTTCTAAGAAACGAAGAGTCCGACCTCCTATTTAATTCTAAATAAGTATCTAACCTTGACAAGAGCTACAGAAGTTATGTAGATCTTCAAGAGTATCCAACAGTCTCACATAAAAATACAGCGAGCCTAAACGAAAAATTCATTTTAGTTGCGAAAAACATTGGATGACCGATGTCTAGGTAAAACCATCGATAAGTGAAAAACATCGAACAGTAAACATCGATGTATCGATACCCATCCCTACTAGAAGTATTTAAGTCTTGGTGATGATGATGATGGAATGAATACAATGAAGGTAGAGTTATGAATCAATAAAAATTATAGTCCACTATAAAAATTAAAATTTAAATTAAAATTTAAATTAAAATTTAAATTAAAATTTAGTCCACTTTTCAGTCCAGAAATAAATAAACTAGAATTTTTGAATTTGATAACTTGTTTTTTTTCAAGTACTCCTCTCAACGTTTTTGTTTCACATAGTACTCTTTATGTTAGGGGAGTTATTTTCAATTGATATGGAAATTGGATGTGACGCTTTCAATAATAGTACTTGCTAGTAATTGGATAGTACTATCTAGTATAACCTGAGTAAAAAAAAGAATAACTCAAATTTTTTGACTCATTATTACTACTTGTTATAGTGAATAGATTCATTTTATTCATTCTTTTTCTAAAAAAAATATTTGAATACTGTGAATTATTCACAGACATCATTTGACTAGAACTATCAATAACTCTATTAACCTTCCGGCAGTCGCGCTGTTGTAAAAAGTACAACAGTGCCAGTTTTTTTGCTGTACCAAACTATTGAATGGGGTGGTGTCAGTGAATGAGTCACCAATGCATTCCAAAACTTCCCCCCCATCACTCCACTGAGTTGCAGTATCAACCGAGCGATGGTTCAGTTTTTAGGTGCCATTTAGTCGCGACAGTGCATAAGTCGCACTGTGCATTAGATACCGAAAGAGTGTATACGGGGACTGTAAACGATCCAATAACACAGAATTGATGGCTTTGCTTGATGTACCGTAGGCCTACCTTATTGGGCTATGAAATGGTAATCATCCAAATGTTCATAGGCGTAAAATAATCCAAGAAGATGGAAAAAGTGATTATACAATTAATTAATATGTTTTGACAGTAAACAGAGTACATAACACTTGAAAATTGAATGTTGTACAAAATACAACACGCAACTACTCGTGTGATTGAGTACGGCGCGACTACCGGAAAATTAATAATAGGATTAATTCATGATGAAATAATTAATAGAGATATTAGATAGTCATGATAGAGTAACAAATGACTGAAATTCCACCACCAATGACCACAGTCTATCTTTTTTGACCCTCATTTGACAATGACCACCAATCTCGTTTCAATTTGCTAGTCATTTGTTAAAGTATTTTCTTATTCCATTACTTTTGCATGCTCTTGTAACATTCCTCTTTAGATTTCGTATACTATCATTATTCATTTTGTAACATGTTACTATTTGATAATCATTCATTGCTGTGGCTGCTGTTTGAATCGCCATTTTGTAATGTTTGTATGAACCGCTAATTGGGGAGGGGCTTGTCCAGGCCAATGGCAGACGTTCAGCTTGATAGGTGACGGCTTCGACCAATAACGGTGCTCGGCCGTTTAGATGGGATAATTAATATTCCTGCTCTTTACTTCATTTCTAGTTATTGCTATTTTTTCTCTCTCAACTTCGGCTGACGGCAGAAAATGCAAAGCTAAATCAACTAAGAACACATATTGATATCATCAAAAGATACTTAAAATTTATTTATTGTTTTGTCTACTACGTATTATATACATTTAATATCAATACTGCTATAATATTGTCATGTAAATAGAGTTATTTCCTTTCTTTCTTTCTACTTCATTTGATCATTTCTAGTTCACTAGAGATAGATAATTGTGTAACAAAGGAGACATGTATCTTGATTGTTAACGAACCTGTGTCTTGACAATATCTATTTCAACCACATGAAAATAGTCCTATGGAAATTGGATCAGATGCGTGCAATGTAGCCAAATAATGATTCATCAACGTTGTTCACAGCTGATTATACATGAAAATAGATTGATATTTTTGTAACTCACCTCACGAATTGGCAACGTTTATGGGTGATGGAGGGGGTTGAGGATGTACTAGTCGTCCCAATTTCATTCGGACTATTTCTTTGCGGTTGTCAATAGTCTTTTTGTTCAATATAATCTATATGTCTCTGCTTTTGACGTACTAATGGAACTTGGAATCCGTCTAAAGCCGTGTCCACACTGGAAAAATGTTCGACAAACATGTTTGTTGAAATAGTTTGGGCAAATTTTATCATGTTTGACAAACAATGTTTGCCTGTGGCCAGTCTGGACGCGACACCAAACAAAATATTTGTAAGTGGGGAGAACAAGTTTCGTGTTTTACAGCGGTTTTACAGCTGTCATTACTGAAAATTACTGATTGTCCATACTCTGAAAAATGTTTGTCCTTGAGCTCCTCAACAAATATGTTTGCCGAACATGTATGTCGAAATTGTCGAACATTTGTTCAGTGTGGACACGGCTTGAAGCACCAGGCCTACTGTACTATTGTATATTATGTGCACAACACAAAAAAATTTATTCCGAAAATTAGAACATTCAAAAGTTTAAAATGTTATATAGTTCCCGGTATATAAGAGCTCTCAAGAATTGTATACCGTGGTCTAAAAGACTTTACAAGAGTTTTAAATTGTGTACCATGAAAAACTGTATAAAAATTGTACCTCAAAAATTGTACACCGTGGTTTAAGAGACTTTACAAGAGTAAAGAAAAGTATAACTTCACAATAAATGTATACTCGTTAGAAATTATAGAAGAGAAGAGAAGAGAAGAGAATTATAGAATAGTCTTCTCATAAGAAGTAATTATGACAATTAAGAGAAGAAAACTGCTATACATGGTACATGTTATGAGAGGAGAAAAATATCAATTACTTCAAGTTATTATGCAGGGGAAAGTCCAAGGAAAGAGATCCGTAGGAAGGAGACGAAACTCATGGCTGAAGAACCTTCGGGATTGGTTTGGATGCAGCAATAATGACCTATTTCGATCTGCGGTCTCAAAAGTAAAAATCGCCTTGATGATTGCCAACCTTCGAAACGGAGACGGCACCTAAAGAAGAAGAAGTCTTCTCATGTTGACTTGTATTTGTATACCATAATATTGAACAATATACTACGAAGCTAAAATTGATAAATCATCGATACTGTTATGTAATATGTGTCATATGCGACTGTCGGCCTTAGTAGCTACATTTTAGCGCTAGTTTTGTAATCAATTTTATATCACCATATGAAACAGGTATAGCACCTCGAGATGCAAATACTCAATTGGCATTGCATTTTATTTTGTATAATAGTATTTTCACATGATATAAAATTTGTATTGCTTTTATTATGTATTTCTAAGATGTTGTAATTTTATATTTTTGCCAATAAAACATTTTCATTTTCATTTTCCGTGTTTCGGATGGACACGTTAAGCCGTCGGTCCCGGCTGCCTAAGAAGCAATCGTTAGGTCATGTCAGAGGCCCTGAAATTGATCAGTTGCGACCTGAAAACTCTGACACCAGACCTGAGCCAGCCAGGTCACTCGATATTATTATTATTTTCATTTTCAATTACTTAAGCCAGTACCAATAGGACATATACTTGGTTAGTCTATCTAGTGCCTCTGGAACCTCTGAAACTTGTAGACTTCCTTCTAGAAATCAATAATGCAAAAGATCGAAAACTTTCAATCGTATATAAAAATGTGTACTAGTTAGAAAGTCGAAGATAAGAGAATAATATGATAAATTGTTTAGATTATACCAGTACCAATAAGACACATACTTGGTTAGTTCACGTCAATCTATCTACTATCGTACTGACCTCAGAAACTTGAAGACTCCCTTCTAGAAATCAATAATGCATCCTTCTACAGATCGAAAATTTTCAATTATAAATAAAAAATGTGTACTCCTTACAAAGTCTAGAAGAGAAGAGAATAATAGAATAAATTGGTTAGATTATACCAGTACCAATAGAACACATACTTGGTTAGTCTACATCTATCTACTGCCGTACGAACCTCTGAAACTTGAAGTCTTTCTTCTAAAAATCAATAATGCAAAAGATCGAAAATTTTCAATCATATACAAAAAATGTGTACTCGTTAGAAAGTCTAGAAGAGAAGAGAATAATAGAATAAATTGGTTAGATTATACCAGTACCAATAAAACACTTACTTGGTTAGTCTACATCTATCTACTGCCGTACTAACCTTTGAAACTTGAAGTCTTCCTTCTAAAAATCAATAATGCATAAGATCGAAACTTTTCAATCGTACATAGAAGCCATAATTTACAAATCTGCGACCAAGTACAACATTAGATTTGCGAGCCTCACTGACTTCTACCCTATACCGTTGTAGTGGAGTTCACCACAGAACGTCAGCACAGGTTCAACGGGGAGCATGTGGTTGTATTTATAAAGAATGCTGTTAGTTTGGATTGAGAAGCAATAGTATTCCTGTGGGATTGGTTCTATGAGAATAACATACCAGAGACATCGGTGACTGCATAGTCATGAATGAAGCATGGCGCGTTGCACCGTGTTAAATCGCCTGGGGATGCAAATACGATTTCCTGTCTGATCAACCCTAGTCAATCGTCTTTCTTTTTATCATCCTCGTACCCTTGTTCTCTGTCTCTGTTTGAAATCATTGTCAACTTATTCTGTTCTTCATCGTCAGCGTCTCTCTTTTTATCTCTATTCACTATAACTTTTTATCTTTATCACTCTCATATCCTTATCCTCTCTCTTTTTTCGAAATCATTGTCAATCCATTCAATTCCTCATCTTGTATTTCACCGGAATTTTTATGGTTTCCATCATTTACATAGGCATGTTCCACTTGAAATATATCTCTCTTCTTAAATACTTCTTATTGTCTCTTAATTTTTCCTGCATCATTAAATTTGTATCTTCTCTCTAACTTTGAATTCATTCTCATTCTCTGAGTTAGCATATACAATTATCAAGAGTAATAATTGATGAGTCAATCATTAAAATGTAAAATCATAAAAACATTTCTAATAATAGGTACTAGCATATTAGAATTCACAAGAATGAAGCCAAACATCCAACCACGCCTTTCACCTTTCAAAACACTGACAGACATAGCCTTTTTTGTAATAAAACATCAACATAAATGCAACAAACATAATAATTATCATCAATCTATTACATGAACATAATAAATGAACATAATGCATTATTATGCTACCCAGCAATCCCCTGGTCAGAATATTTTATCTAGTTTTGTCACCCGATCAGCTGGATTGAACGTTTCACATATTTGTGAGGTTAGGTTGTAGCGAAGTCAACAATACGACAAGCGCGCGATCATCCTTCGAACATATTTCAAACCTCTAGAGATCCCTTGCGTAAAATCTCGTGTGACGTTCATGATCGGAGCGAGTGCGGAGCGTGTTCGATACGCGTATATCTATCTGTACGCACCAGAATATTTATCGCAATGAGACAACTTGCTTGATAATGACTCAATACAATAATTCATACATTTTTCTAAACTCATTTGTATCCTTATCTTCTCTTCAGCTTCCGTTTCATTCTCATCAATATCATTTCTCTTATTGATATCTTCCTCAACTGAATCCTCATCCTCAGTCTCATTTCCATATGACTCTCAAATCTCTCGTATTGTCATGCTCTCTCCCTAGCCTCTTACTTGAATACCACCCTCTCCATTCATCCTTAACCCTTCAACTCATTTTTGGTCTCAGTTTGCAAGAATTTTCAACTTTGGAGATACTTCCAAATTCATTTTTCTTCAAGCTAGTTTTATTTCCGTGCTATCACTGACCATTATCTGATGCATAAGGGAGCGTTTGCAACTTTCCTATTTTCTCATATTTGAGAGGTACTTGACTATGAATCTTATCAATGCTTGGAGTGGATAGAGTTGATTCATCCGATTCTTGTCACAGGTTGATTTGTAACGTTTTCAAATGATAAAAATAAACTCCTCTACCACATCGCTTGAATTTCACTGTAGAACAATTGAAGACGTTCAAGATTGGATCAATCTGGGCGATGTAGATAAGGAACTCACAAGCAATTATTTATGAAGCTACAAAGTGATTTGAAAAAAGTTTATGCTTATTTCTGTAGAAGGTACTTCAAATTAGGATTGTAAGTTCTTAACTTGAGGGAAATTAGAATGTGTTTTGTACAGTATCATAGTTTACACTGACTTGAGAGCGTCATGGAGTTATGTAGACTATTCGATCCAATTGAGTTCATACTTGTCTTCTGAAGATGATAAAACATGAACATACTTAGTGTTCAAAAGCTGTACTCAAAGTGAATGGAGTGAATCAACAAGTTATTTAGAATAATAAGGCTGTTCTTTCGTGCTGAGAACGTGTTCAAATTTATTAATATTACTTTCTATGTAGTTGAAAAGTTGATATTGTAGTAATTATTCATATTAAATGAAAATACTAAGGAATTGTCAAAAACCACAGATTTATTGATAGTTACAAAGACTGGTTTCGGTTGTTACACCATTGTCAATCTCTGATAAACCACAAGGTAGAAGGAATAGATAAAGAATATAGAAAATATCTACTTTCTTCTCTGTGGATAAACTCACGGTTTACTCTCTATTTACTATTTTACTACAGCAACTCTGCCTTTTCATTAAATAGGAATATTAATTTTTTTTTCATTCTAATAATAGGAATCTATGTTTCTCTGTTGCAGTTCCGATTGTGGAGGCAACTGGAGTTGCTGGCAGTGTTGCCAGGTTGCCTTGCGACCTGTCAACCAAGTTGCCTGGTGATAAAGTCCATCTGGTTCTCTGGTACAAGGAAGGCCACAAGGATGGAGTGGGGGTCAGAGTTCCACTGATCCCAGTTTACAGGTAAAAATAACACCATTAAGTCTTATGGGAATGTTCACACAAGGGTAGAAAATAGGTGAACATAGTTCTTATGGGAGTCTTCACACATTGGCAGAGAATGGGTGAAAATTTCTGTAGGAACCAGAGTTCTCCTGATTCCAGTTTACTAGTGGAAAGATTACCATTGTTTTATAGGAATGGATGAGTACAGTCATAGAGAAACAATAGCGTAAGTAGATATCCCATGGTATAGGGCGTTTATGTCGCAACTTTTACTGTTATCTCAAGCCGATAGTCCACGTAGTTCTTTCCCGTGAAGCTGTGTGTCGCTCGTAGTCTCTCACATTGTGCCGTTCATACACTCTCACCCCAACAGAACAGTAAAAATCGACAATAATCTATAGTAATCGACTTGAGATAACAGTAAAAGTTGCGACATAAACGCCCTATACCATGGGATATCTACTTACGCTATTGTTTCTCTATGATACTATTGCATATTGATCTACTGATATAGTTATAGAGAGCTGTGAAGTCAAGTCCAGAGAATCCTGAAGTTTGTATATTTGTTTTTCAAACCAAGATTTTTTTTATTTAAAAAAAACCCATTTTTTCGGACATTTTATTATTTATCAAAATTTGTGAACAGAGTTTTGAGCTATGCCTGTTTTCCTATCCCGATCATATTCATATGATTTGTAATCAGATCAATTCGAGTTGAAATAAATCGAGTTGAGAGTAAACGCTATGAAATAAACGCACTTTACCATGGTATATCTACTTACGCTATTGTTCTCTATGGTACAGTAAAAATCTTTATCAAAACAATTTTTAGCAGTTCTATTTCCCAAAATGCATCCCAATGTCACAATAGTTATTTGTTCAACTAGTTTGCAGCACCAAAAGAAACGTTTACGCACGAGCCGTAAGCGAGGGCGGAATGGCTTCTTGAGTGCAGCAGGGGAACTTTGCGCACGTATTCCACATTAAATTTTTCGTACAGATACCATTGAATATGAGAAGTGGTTGATTATGGGTAAAATGATGGCTGAAATCCATCAAATGTTTGTCTGTATAATTTTGTTATTAATAACAACTTTAATTTATTTTAAACGTGATAATCCTATTGAAAATTAATAATCGTTCAATAATTAATAATTCATTAAAATTGAAAATTGAATTAATTCAATTAATTTGAAAATTTGAATTATTTTGAGTAAATCTCACTTTCTAAATGATTTTTCAACCAATCAATCTATGAATGAACAAAAATATTATTTGAGATAATGAATAATTAATAATATTCAAAATGTATAATTCAATGAGTTCTCTTTTTTTATTTGAGAATCAGAAAAAATATAGATAGAACAAATTTGCATTCAAAATACACGCCAACAATGTCAACAGCTGATTGGGATGGCTGCAAGATAATACGCAAAGTATTAAAAGTACGCCAAGTAATGCTTTGCGCACTAGAGCGGAAAAGTGATTCTTTGCGTTCTCTACAGTGCAGGAATGGCCACTTTTCAAGGTAACTGTAGGAATAGAAATGTGATGAGCGTTCAACTATGTGTCTAGACAGGGATATTTACAGAAGTGAGTGATCAAGTTTATAGAGAGGAAAATGAATACAGTCGACATCTTCATCAAAAACAATTTCCTAAAATGCATCCCAATGTCACAAAGAAGTGTTACGAGCGTTCAGATATACGTTTAGACAGGGATATTTACAGAAGCGGACAAGTTTTTAGATAGATCACTCCAATCAAAGCCAATCCTATTAACACATCCGACTTCCCACACACACAATAACTCAAAACGGTGCAATCCACTCAGCTTTCAAATGATGTGTCAAAATCAGTCAGTTATGACAACAACAAACATAACGTTTTTGTCTGATTCATGCATGCATGTCTCACTTTCAACTGTCACCATTGGATGGGTGGGAGGTGTTGATGTTGTAAATGAGGAATCCTGACAGATTGAGATGATCTGAGTTTCGGAGTCATATACGTAATTGCCAGTGGAGAAATGGCTGTACACAATCATTGTTCATTGAGCGGCGACGGAAGCTAGCTGAGTCCTGAATGGCTGATTTAATTAACAGTCTTCGATGCTCTATGTCTGAGTGACTGCTAGCTACATAATTAATTAGCATTCAGGCGTATGTCGATTCAGTGAGTGTGTGAGTGTGAGAGTGAGAGAGAGGGTTTGAGAAGGGGTGAGAGAGAGATAGTTGATAGATTAGATTAGAGTTCACTCAGAATTATTCGGAGTCCAGCAAAGATGCTGGATTCCGTGTATGTTGTTTGGATGTCGATTTGTCGACTTCACATGGATATATTTACATAAAAATGACATACTATCATAACCACTGGATTTTTGACCTGACAAACCGTACCTCACTTATATCAGTGATTTTGTATTTGATATTGAGGATAGTTTTTTGTTGAATGAAAAATATTAAGAAATTGTCAAAAAACCACAGATTGATTGATACTTAGAAAGACCGGTTTCGGTTATTACACCATTGTCAATCTCTGATCAACAAGTTAACGAGTTCTGATAAACGAGTTTATCGGAGATTGACAATGGTGTAATAACCGAAACCGGTCTTTCTAAGTATCAATCAATCTGTGGTTTTTTGACAATTTCTTGGTATTTTTCATTCAATATGAATAGTTACCACAATATCAACTTCTCAACTACACAAATAGTTTTTTGTGTTTCTGTTAGTGCTAAACCGGATTTTAGATTGTAAAACCTTGTTTTCTCTATTTTCACCAGTTTTATCACTTATGCTTACTTTAAATAACTTTTCCTGTTTAATGATACTCCTGTAATGCGGACGTGACCTTGATATCAAGGTCATTTGCAAGCAGTGTTTTCTTTCGCATAATGTATTCTCCATTTTTATGATTTTGTATGCATATTCCAATTATTATTGTATTACTAATTGGAAGTATTTTCTAGTGATTTTGTATTTTGTATTTTTTTTAAATAAAGTTTCTTTCTCTCTCTATTTATGTTTGTTATAATGGAATAGATAGGAGAATAGATACAATATAATTATAGATAGAAGAGGTGATAGGATAGAGAAAGGATTAAGAGGGAAAGAGTAAGTGGATGAGAATATAACAAAAGAGGTCAGAAAATGGAGAATTTCAATAAAGAATGTATGATTGAATAAATAAATGGTTAAATTGGATTTACAAAATCTGTGGATGACTTAGAAAAGAAACAACTCAAAACAAATCAAAATTGAGTTATATAATGGAAATTTTCAATAATTAAATACATGAAGTACCCTTTTATTTAAAACATTTCAAACTACTAGTTTTGGCCTACTTCAGCCATTTCCAAGTTCGAAATGGCTAGCAAGTTTGAATTTTCAAACTTTAATTCAGAACATTTTAAACTTCAAAACATCTCGAACAACTAGTTTCGGCCTAAAATTGAAAATTCAAACTTCCTAGCCATTTCAAACTTGAAAATGGCCAAACTAGGCCGATTCTAGTTTTGTTAAATGTTATTAAGTTCACAATGTTTTAAATGAAAGGGTACTCCATGATTTTAATAATTTCAATAAAGTAGCACAAACAATTGAAGTGATTTCATGAAAATTTAATATTGACTAAATTTCATATTTTCTCTACTTCATTTTCAATAATTTTCCTGTTCATACTTAGTAAATTATAGAAAAAATATTGCTATATTGTAAGGAATTGTATCATTTTATTTGTGTATGAGTCAGCAAATATGTCGATTCATTCAAAATTGATGCTTATTAGATTTTAATTGAATTAGATAAAAAGACTAAGATATTGTCAAGAACTACAGATTTTATTAATAGTTAGAAAGACCGGTTTCGGTTGTCACACCATTGACAATCTCTGATAAACAGAGAGCAGTTTATGACAATGGTGTAACAACCGAAACCGGTCTTTCTTACTATCAATAAAATCGTTGATTTCTGACAATTTCCTATAGTGAGGTCCACGTTATAATGGCAGTGAGGAAAGATAGGAGAAAAAAGTTGCCAAGTCTCTCCATTTTGCCACTGAGTGTACACAGCTGGTACTCAATTCATCCCATTAAATTTGATCTAATAATAATTATAATTTCCTTGATAAGATGATCAATTTAATTTCAAACCAATCAAGAATATATATTTTTTCATAATTTGATTCAAAAAATTTCTTACATAACTGAGATCAGATTTTATTTTTAGACAAACCTGAAATGGCGGCTATTTTAAAAAGCTGATACACCAATCTGAATTCCAAAACAACAGAAATTAGGTTATTTGGTATTCCAATTTCTTTTAAAAATAAGAGAAAAATAGAAATCCTATTGAAAATAAGTAATTTCAATGGAAATAGTTCTGAAATAACCTTTCAATATTATTTACACCGGTACGACTAGGTCTAACCTATACGTGTAGGCTAATTGAAGCATGGATGAAGTTTAGGATGGTTAGTTATCTACTTTTAAAATGTCATTTCAGGTATTTAAATTTGTGTTTCTCATACGGTAATGTCTGAAAATTATTTTATTGTTTCAAAAATACATTTAAAATCAATTATACGACTTGTGTGCTAAAGTATTTTGATAGAATGAAGAAAAAATGGCGGCTGAGAATTCTTTGTCTACTTTTGTACAGTCACTGTCAAAAGTAAAAATAAAATATTCTGGAAAACAGACAACATCGCAAAGCTAGAGAGAGATAGCGCTATCTGTTTTGTTGTATGATAGAAAAGGACAGCAATAGTATTGTCACTCCTACACTGTCATTATAACGTGGACCTCACTATAGTATTTTTATTTCATATGAATGAATAATAACTACAATATCAACTTCTCAACTACACAAAAAGTTATTCGAAATTTCTCAGGTTCCAATCACGGATTGAAATCATATTCAAATCAATTATCTTCTCCTGTGAATAGATAAATAAATGTGGGTCTAAAAAATTAAATAAATTCTTCGATAGTGGACCATTAAGCTATCAACTTTGTCCATTGAACAACACACGGAACGGATTATTCGACACACGTCAAGTACGTAAATCATGTTACATCATAGCTAGGGATGTCAATCCCGGGACTGATTTCCAATCCTGGTATTTGGAGATTCAATCCAAAAATAAGGCAAACATCAGTTTCATGCATTTTTAACCAATTGTTCCTCCTCAATTACATGTTCAGTAACAGTGTGTGGAGATTAAAAAGGGCTCATTATAGAGGGAGAGAATATTATTTGAATGGAACTTTACTTTTGAAAAATATAAAAATTGAACATTCTATTCCTATTAATATTTTCAAGATTAGGAGTAACGTTTTCCAAAAGCTTTACCACTACTAAATGGAATTTTGTAGAGCAAACAATATTATTGTATTATTATAATGTATTATTCACTTCAACTAGCTATTCTACTTATGATAGAGAAAGAGAAGATATATGATGAATCATTAGACAGATAAGAGAGTTAATAGATGGTGCTTGTTTATTTCTGATTTCTGAGTGCATTTCAAGGAAATTACATCAGCACTATTGCAAATATTGCGCCGTCTAGACCAGTGAATATAGATTGTAATAGAGAATAGAATTATTAATATAGAATAGAATTTTTGATATAGAAAGGAATTTTCAATATAGGATAGGATTCTTAAGTATAGAATTAAATTTCTTTTCTCACTGGTCTAGACTGGTAATTGTGGTGCTGTGAGCAGAAACAAACGTAGAGGCTTCAAACCGATGTTGAACTGATCAACAACCATTCTGAGAATGATGCGAACCCATTATGTGAATTCTATTTAGCCAGTACAGAGTAAAGTATATTATGTGTATGCAACTGTAGGTTGTGCCTGTAGAATAAATTAGTCAAACACTAATTTATTAAACCAGAGAAAACTCCTATAATTCTGTGATTAAACTAATAAATATTACACTAACACTAATTAGTTAAACACTAAGGCTCAACTTCTGTTGATTATTGAGATTATCTTCTCCTGTTGATAGATAAATAAATGAGGTTTATCAGAGATTGACAATGGTGTAATAAACCGAGACCGGTCTTTCTAAGTATCAATAAATCTGTGGTTTTTTGACAATTTCTTGGTCTTTTTCATTCAATATGAATAATTACCACAATATCAACTTCTCAACTACACAAAAAGTGAAAGAAAAAAATATATAGCCTACCTATAAATGAGGGTCTAAAAAATTGTATAAATTGTTCGAAAGTAATCATTAAGCTATCAACTTTGTCTATTGAACAACATACGAAACGGATTATTCGACACACTTCAAGTACGTAAATCATGTTACATCCTAGCCTACTTTGAGCCCTTCAACATGAGTGAATTTGCGGTAACGTTGTTTGTCACTGACACATCTGACAGACATTTGCCTGCTTTGACACAAACTGAAACAATATTACGGCTCTATGATTGATGGTTTGCTCTAGTTGTAATTGAAAATTAACCAACTCAACGCATAACTGTCATAATTATTTCCATCCTTCATACTCTGTGTTACCCTACTTTACTCTGTACTCTGTTTCTCTATTTACTTTCTCTGTTGTTATGTGTTTGATAATCTATTTACTCTCAGATGCTGTCTCCCTCTCTCTGTTGTTATGTGTAATTATTGTGAAACACAATACAGGATGTGAGAAAATATTGTTTTCTGTAACAGAGTTCGCACTTATCTGAATTTAGCTTGTATTGTGAAAGTTGAAATGTTTTGAACGCATCATTTATCTCTTGGTTCATTGCGTTGGAACCTTCCTTATAATGTTCCTATAGATTGGTAATGTTGAAGTGTCAATATTAGCTATAATAGTGGTTGATACTCCATAAATGATACTGAGAACTGATATTCTGATTGATCAATTTGTAACCTCTCTGATCATGATTGAATGATGATATCCTTTTGTTCTATTGATATGATGATATCCTTTTGTTCAAGCTATCCTGTTTTATTTATTTATTTATAATCTTCACAATGAAGCACTGATCGGCAGGGAAAAATTAAGGATACCCATTGTACTATTTCTCTCCTAAATTTAGATAACATTTTAAAAGTCCGAAATAGGGTTATGGTTTCACTTTCCTAAAATTTAGTCCATTTTCACTCATAAAAACGAGAACTGAGAATTTTCAATTTAGACGGTTGAAAACAGAATAAAAACAAAAATGATACTCTCAAATCACCATTAATTGTAAAATTAACGAAATTTAGAGCCAGAAAAAACAAACTCACTACTCACTGTTTGATTATAAGCCTTTATTTGATTAATAGCTATAGAGATAACAATAACAATACAATTTTAAGATAAGATAAGATATTTATTGACAATTGTTACTAGGCTCTTGCCTATGGTAACATTTACAAAAATTGACATTATAAAATTAAATTAAACTTAGGGAATAATTATTTTCAGTTCCGCATCAGTATTAATAATTGCAAATATTGAAGAAAAAAATATTGTACATATTGAGCCATCAACATCAACTGAAGTATTATCACATTAGCAAACTAGAGTTGTTAATTTTATGGAAATTTCCCTAAATTTTAGGAAAATTAGTAACTCTTTAACTTCTGTCCAGGATAACAGGGGATTAAGGAACTGGCTATTACTTTTTTTTGTTTTCCATAATATTTTAGAGATCTTTTCTTGGTTTTTAGTCTATATCACGCAACTCATTTGGCACCTCTGACGCATAAACAATTCTCTTTTCCCCAAACCTTGATCTATTTCCTGCTAAGTATCACCACTTTATTCTCGTTTGTTTCTATTTTCATCATTTCCTTATATTGTTGAACTATTACTTATATTATTACTGACTGTCCATCATGTGAGAGCCTCTCATATAACGTTCTTCTTTTTTAACGCTTGTCGTTTCCAATTCTCCATGAATTTGATTGACCCCATATTGAAAACTTGGAAATATTTCTCTCATTTTTCTCCTTAAAGTACTCACCCGTCCTCTCCAAAGAAAATTCTTTATAGACCTACTGCGATTTCAAATTTCTCTCCTCCCCTTCTTCAAAAAAATTCTATATTTCTTTTATGAGTAGTTGCATAGCCACCTCTAATACAAGGCCGCGGCCTACGATATTGCAACGTCGCAGTGTAGGCCTAGAATCTAATTCATGATTGGTGAAAAAGATCAGCTGGTATTTTTTTAAATCTTTTTCACCAATTATGTATTAGATTCTAGGCCTACACTGTGACGTTGCAATATCGTAGGCCGCGGCCTTGTATTAGAGGTGGCTATGATAGTTATGAAGGTGATAACGAGGTAGTTCATACTGGATAAAAATACTAGACATTGTCGAACCACAGATCTATTGAAAATCGTGATACCAGTCTCGGTTATCACACCATTATTAATATGGTAAACTGAAAAGTAAAGTAGAGAGCAGCAGTACTCATTCATACAAACGGCAGAGCTCTGTTATTGGTGGAGGCCGTGACCTATCGAGGTGAACGTCAGTCATTGGCCTAGACAAGCCCCTCTCCACTTAGCAGTTCATACGAATGAAATCTGTAGGTAGAGCTCATCAACCGACCTTTTTATTGATCGATTTCCCTTGAGTGAAAAAGAGTGTGAGATTGAGATAGATATAAATAGATAGATAGAAAGAGAGATTTGATATTTTAAATTCATTTAATACATCTCACATTGACCTATGTGAGTCTGACCTATGACAAACACTGGTGATAATGAACAAGATATAACACTTCTTTGATAACAAATATTAAATTGATATGAATCAATTAAATCTGCAGAATTTACAGGGAAGTGGAAAATATGAATGGTACAAGCGGGATGATATTGATGTTTTTGTAAAATGTAAGCTATTTTTCATTTCTATGATTTTGTATGCATATTTCAATTATTATTGTATTACTAATTGGAAGTATTTCCTAGTGATTTTGTATTTTGTATTTTTTATGAATAAAGTTTCTTTCCCTCTCCATTCATGTATGTTTTAATGGAATAGATAGGAGAATAGATACAATATAATTATATATAGAAGAGGTGATAGGATAGAGATAGGATTAAGAGAAAAAGAGAAAGTGGATGAGAATATAACAAAAGAGGTCAGAAAATGGAGAATTTAAGTAAAGAGTGTATTATTGAATAAATAAATGAATAAATTGGACTTGCAAAATTTGTGAATGACTTGAAAAAGAAACAAATCAAAACAAATCAAAATTGAGTTAAATTATGGAAATTTTCAATTTCATTATTTTATTCAAATCAAAATTGAGTTAAATTATGGAAATTTTCAATTTCATTATTTTATTAAATACGTTAAAAACCCTTTTATTCAATTCATTTGAAACTTTAAAACATAGACTTTTAAACAAACTTTGAAACTAGTTTAGGCCTACTTTGGCCATTTTCGAGTTTGAAATGGCTAGCAAGTTTAAATTTATATTCAAAATTGAAAATGTTCAAAGTAGGCCGAAAATATTTGGTTGAAATGTTTCAAAGTCAAAAATGTTTTAAATAAAAGGGTACTTCATGATTTGTTATTGTTTTAATAATTCCAATAAAGTAGCCCATACAATTGAAGTGATTCCATGAAAATTTCAAATTGAATTTTTCTCCACTTCATTGTTCAATAATTTTCCTGTTTATACTTTGTAAATAAATCATAAACAAATTTGCTATATTGGAAGGTATTCTGAAAGTATTCTATATTGGAAGTGGAAAATA
Organism: Nilaparvata lugens; assembly: GCF_014356525.2. Lineage (NCBI taxonomy): Eukaryota > Metazoa > Arthropoda > Insecta > Hemiptera > Delphacidae > Nilaparvata > Nilaparvata lugens. Next base: position 7,339,223 of record NC_052507.1, read on the forward strand.
TGAAAGGTACAAGCGGGATGATATTGAGGCTTGGTGAGGGATAAGGATGTAGAATATAGAGGATTATGGATATAAAGAGAGAAAGTGGAGAGATCATCTTAAATTCTATACTCACTGAGTAGGAAACGAGCGTTTTTAATTAAACGCAAATCGTTACACACAGTGAATAGATTAGATTAGAATAGATCCCTGATACTTTGAAGACAGTGATTTTTCAATTTATTGAGTAGATACAGCTTTAATTAAAATTTGAATACCGATTTCAGACAATACATACTAGTAGAAATAGGATACACTAGTTTGTATAAGCAATTACAAAGCTTAGTATAAACTACAGTAAGACATGAGAGTGTATATGAGAGGGAAATACAAGTAAGTACAAATCTACACACTGAGGCATGAGACAGTAGATAGGATGCATGTTCTAAAATGAACAAGTACAAAGCTTAGAGCAAACAGAAGTAACACATGGAAGTGTATATGAGAGAGAGGAATATAATTGAATAGACTTGGAACGTTGTCAAAAATCCACTTTAATTAAATAAAAATTGAAAATTAATTTTTTACATGAGCATGCTTTCGTGTGTGCTCACACATCATCAGCTGTAAGTTACAGTTACACTGTACTTTACAAGTACTTTACAGTTACACTGTAAGTTACAGTTACACTGTACACTGAGAGAAAGAAGTACAAGTACAAATCTACAAGTGACTCATGGTACAGTAAATACTCGTAGAAATAGAATACATGAAATCGTATAAAACTTGGAATAAACAATAGTAACACGCAAGACTGTATAATATACAGTCTCATATTATGATTGATTGATTGATTGAGTACTTTATTTATGTAGATCACAATATATACTGGCTTATACTACAAAAGCTTACAATACAGCAAAATTATAGATGAATTCACATAATATAGACTAAGAAATAATTATTGAACTGTATTTCATATGAAAAAGAAATTTGTAATATAATAACTATAGATAGTTTTTATTTTTTTTCTCTGTATAGGGCTACTTGTAATATAAATATAAAGAAAATAAAAACTCAGTTTGAGATACTGAGATTTTTATTTTCTTTATATTTATAGATAATTATATTGTTATACATCTACATAAATTGGCGGAGCTTTGGACATATCAATGTCCATTCTTCGGAAAGAATATTAAAAATATCCTCCCCACTAACTCTCTACCAAATGAGAGAGAGAAATACAAGTACAAACAAGCACAGTGACATACGAAACAGTAAATACTAGTAGAAATACACACAAAAGAGACGGTGTTATTAATAGTACAAGTGGAAACCCAGTGAAAAGCCATTTCGCTATTTCGGCGCGCACTATCCTCTGCATTGATAAATAGGTCGAGTCTTTCTCCAAATGCTTCTCATGCTACTACTGCTGTTGCTGTTATCCACTTCATACTGGCAGCCTTGTTTGAATTGAAAGCATTCATGTTTTTCTATTAAGTATGATGACAGAGTACAGTGACTCTCACTAGAGCTGTCAACAGCATCTGTTCATAAAAGACTAGCCAGATACGTGGCCTATGATGAAAATCACTTTAAAGTGACAGTATTCTTCATCAAAAACATTATTGCTTCCCATGAGACAAACACTGACATTAGCCCAATTCGTGCCCTATGGTAGAATTCACCAGATTCTGTCAGAGTTCATGATGAGTTACACGGATGCTTTCTATTTAATAAATACTGACATTAGATTTGACATTGAACATTTTGATTTGGACATCTATATATATAAAAGCGAAATGGCACTCACTCACTCACTCACTCACTCGCATAACTAAAAATCTACCGGAACAAAAATGTTCAAATTTGGTAGGTATGTTCAGTTGGCCCTTTAGAGGCGCACTAAGAAATCTTTTGGCAATATTTCAACTCTAAGGGTTGTTTTTAAGGGTTTAAAGTTCGTCTTTTAGCATGTATATTTTACTTCTCCCAATCTCTTAATTAGAATTGAAATTTCCATATCATATGTTACTATAGAACTATAATCTAGATAGAGTACCTCTTCGAAACAGTTTTAACTGGCAACTAAATTAATAATTTTGTCAGGTTGGCATTAAGTTGAGTTGACTTTGTTAGGTTGGCACCAAGTTGAAGATTTAAATACATTTATCGCGAAAAAATTGATTGGGCACTGCTACTTCAATCCTGAGAATATTATATTACTAGCCGTCAGGCTCGCTTCGCTCGCCATATCCGTTTAGCCAGACGTTTAGTCTGGACCCCCGACTGGATTGTCCTAACACGATAAAAATGCAGGCGAGCGAAGCGAGCCTGCTAATCTCATTCTTGGACAATCCAGTCGGGGGTCCAGGGGGCGGAGCCCCCTGGCTAGACGGATATGGCGAGCGAAGCGAGCCTGACGGCTAGTAAAGTATAAATTGGAAATGGGACAGTTTTGGGCATGAGCCTGTTGTGCCTTTCCTCATGTTAATTGTTAAGTTTTTGTACACAATGTGATAATATTATTAGCCCGTTACTTGGCCTATGGTAGAATTCACTCAATACTGTCAGAATTCCTGATAGGTAACACTGAAGCTTCCCATTTGATCAATACTGACATTAGCCCGTTACTTGGCCTATGGTAAGTAGAGATAATAAGGGGATTCTGGCGCCACCAGCAATGAGCAGCCTAATTCAACCTAACCTAACCTAACCTCCTCCTCCTCCTCCTCCTCCTCCTCCACCTCCTCCTCCTCCACCTCCTCCTCCTCCTGGACCTAACCTAACCTCCTCCTCCTCCTCCTCCTCCTCCAGGAGGTTTGGTTAGGTTAGGTCCAGGAAGAGGAGGAGGAGGAGGAGGAGGAGGAGGAGGAGGAGGAGGATAGGTTAGGTTAGGTCCAGGAGGAGGAGGAGGTGGAGGAGGAGGAGGTTCGGTTAGGTTAGGTTAAATTAGGCTGCTCATTGCTGGTGGCGCCAGAATCCCCTTATTATCTCTACTATGGTAGAATTCACTCAATACTGTCAGAGTTCCTGATGAGTTACACGAATGCTTTCTATTTAATAAATACTGACATTAGCCCGTTACTTGGCCAATGGTAGGATTCACTATACTCTGTCAGCGTTTCTTAAGGGTAACGTAAATGCTTCCCATTTGATTAATGCTGTCATTGGGTGGTTAATCTCTAGTGCCAGTTGTCGACTAAATTTGAGAAAACGGCTGCATTTTGTTCCTGAATGTTCAGGAAGGGTGCAAGATTGTTAACGACTTACAGCCCGTAATATTTATCTATAAGGTTAGCAAAAAAAAAAAAAAAATAAAAAACAAGAATCGGAAAAGAAAAAACAGACTATTGCCTAAAACTTCTTCAATTTCCTAATTTAGTTTTAAATTGTCCAAATATTATAGGTTATGTCCATTCAAATTTCTACACCAAATCACAATCTAAAATATAAATTAGAATAAAACAAACAATTTTAAATTTGGATGGATTAATAATAAAAGTTTCTTAAAAACATGAAACAAACTATAAATTCACAAAATAAAGAATAAAAATACTTAAATTTTGAGCTAGAAAATATCACATTCACCATAGCTATATTATGTTGGTCTGATCTGGATGAAGCAGGATTCCCTGGATTCCCAACAGTAGTGACAGTGAACAGTGAAAATATAATTCCTATACGTTCTAATGGAATAATTCATACTAACTGAATAGGAATAGTTACACAATGAATAGTCGATTTAATTGTTTAACTATTAAATAACTGGGAATACTCTGAATATGAATAGATAAAATAATTATTGTATTATATTTATCTCGGGCCACTTCCGTGTATCGGATGGACACGTTAAGCCGTCGGTCCCGGCTGCCTAAAAAGTAGTCGTTAGGTCATGTCAGAGGCCCTGAAATTGATCAGTTGCGACCTGAAAACTCTGACACCAGACCTGAGCCAGCCAGGTCACTCTATATTATTATTATTATTATTGTATTAAATAGAAAGACTTAGAAATTGTCAAAAACCACAGATTTATTGATAGTTAGAAAGACCGGTTTAGGTTGTTACACCATTGTCAATCTCTGATAAACTGAATTTAACCGAAACCGGTCTTTCCAACTAACAATGAATCTGTGGTTTTTGGCAATTATTTCTTATTATTTTTATTCAATATGAATAATTACCACAATATCAAATTCTCAACTACACTAGTAGTTCTGTGAACAGTAGACCTCGCGCTCAGTTAGTTACATTGACCTATTGTTATGTTTTCTCAAAAATTAATAAATAATTAATCAATTAAAAATGTCTAGAAAAAATCCTAAATAAACATAGAGCTTTCTGTCCTATATCGTACCGTGACGTGTCGTCCCGGAATGTGAGTGTGAGTGCTGTTATCAGGTCTGGCTGCAGCTGTCTACAACGTTGATGGAAAGATACAATTTTCAAGATGTTCGATGTTTTTGAACGGGTAGTATTATAGTCAACTGTCTACTAACGTTAATGGAAAGATACATTTTCAAGATGTTCGATGTTTTTGAACGGGTAGTATTATAGTCCACTAGACAGCTGATTTATGATGAATAATTCTATAGTCTGATTTTTACGGTAATATTGGCGTATGAAGGAGGCTCTTTTATCTTTTATATTATCCTTGAAATGCAAAATTTCCAAAAACCTTGTATATACGTCGACGCGCAATTCAAAAAGGAACATACCTGTCAAATTTCATGAAAATCTATTACCGCGTTTCGCAGTAAATGCGCAACATAAAAACATATTATCAACATTTGAACATTATACATTTGAACATTAAGAGAAATGCCAAACCGTCGACTTGAATCTTAGACCTCACTTCGCTCGGTCAACAAGAAGTGAAAATAATTATACAAATTCCCATCCAGTCTGGCAGAGCGAGTATGTATAATCCCATCTGTACTTATGGGAATTATATTCTATCACTGTCACTGTGGTGTGACAACCCAGCTCTAATGTTGAGCTTGTTGACAATTACTATTTGAATCGATCGTGCTGGAAATGAACAATTCAAAACTTTATTCAGTTTGATTTTTTTGGAATAGGCACTTGAATCAAATTTCTTTACCGTAATTTTTCGTAATCCAAAATAATAGTGCATTACGCCGGACAGGATAACCGAGACGACTAAAGCATTGTATCTTCACTCTGCTAGCGCGGTCGTGGGTTCGAATCCTGTAGGTTGGAATAGGCGTTTCATGATCTCATCATCTCATCTCATTAACAAAAAGTTGATATGGGCTTTTGAGAAACTAAAACTGTTATACTCCAATCATGTTCATTGGATTACTGTTAGTTGTTTGTCATTCAATTCTTAGATTGGTCAGTATTTCATTTTTAGAATATTTACAATAATATCTCAGGATTGCTCAATAGTCAACTTTTGACTTTTTAATCAATAATCAATACTCGATTGATATAGTTCGAAATCGTTTGCAGTTTGGACGCGAGAGGCGACTCGAGCCAACAGACCACAGATTCTGGAGCGTCTCAACACTGGTCGGATGCGTCCACTTTTGGCAGCCGAGCTCACTTCGACAGTGATGAGCTCCCTATGGCTGCGCTGGCCATAGACGCCCTCAGGGACAGAGATGGCGGCGTCTACAGGTGTCGTGTCGACTTCAAGCGGTCACCCACTCGAAACTCTAGGGTCAACCTCACCGTTATCAGTGAGTAGACACAGCTTAACAGTTTTCATGATTAGAACTCTCCAAATATATTTTTTTCATAATTTATCCGTTATCATTTTTGTTTCTTTGTTATTGTATGATTAGAAGAAGAAGAAGAAGAAGAAGAAGAGAGAAGAAGAAGAAGAAGAAGAAGAAGAAGAAGAAGAAGAAGAAGAGGAAGGAGAAGAAGAAGAAGAAGAAGAAGAAGAAGAAGAAGAAGAAGAAGAAGAAGAAGAAGAAGAAGAAAAAGAAAAAGAAGAAGAAGAAGAAGAGGGAGGAGAAGACGGAGAAGAAGAATAATAACCAGGAGACCTGTTAGCAGGTTGTTATCTCCTGCCACCTATCAAATCAAATCAAATCATTTATTTCGCCATTTAAAAAACAATCACAAATAAAGAGTAAATCAAATATGATGAACAATAAATTTAAACAAAATACGGTAGTGAGGTAGAGTCAAGTTGACGATTAAATCAGATACAAGTGGGCGGAGCTTAAAGTTGAGTAAGCGGGCTTATTTAAAACGCTGTATCATGATTGGTCCATCGTTCTCATCTTGTTATTCGTCTGTCATCAACAATATTCCACTACTGTTCTACTTGCAACATAATGACGATCGTTTCCTACATGAGGAGAACAAGAAAAATGCAGTAATGCCATTGCAGATAAAATTAAAAACGAATGATGAAAATTTTTGAGAAAAATCTAAATACATTGGCGTTGAACTTTTTCAACTTTGCGCCGGTTGAATGCAAGCCAACTAGCGAGACAACCATGAATGCATGCGGCGATCCGGCGTTGCCTCACTTTCTGGGAACTCACTTGGGAATGTGCGGTCAGAACGCAGCCCGCCAATAGACGATCGGACATCTATTCGGTCTCTATTCACGGCCCCCGATACGTGACCAAGTTCTGAATAGCCAACTCTGTCTCCAGTGACTTATTATCAAACTGCATCACTATACAATACCTCCTCTGGTCCGCTGAGACTAGGAACCTGCGTGGTCTGGACTCTACTTGGCAATATTGTGATGTGATTTTTCGGATTTTCAATTTTTTTATTTAAATTTGTTGAATGAGGATACACACAGTTTTATTCTTGTCACATCCATATATTATTATATTAGACTAATCTTGTACACAGAACTGCAGTATCTTGTTGAAACCAACACCATTTTCAGCTGTAGTGTTGTGTGTCTTGTTCCAATTTTTTGTCTATGATTCTTCACGGAGATTTTTCCGGATCGAAATCGGGTTTCATCGGGTTAGAAAAGATTGAGAGCCGGAAAAACATTTTTGCCCGTGGTGCAAACGCTATTTTCCGCCACACACAAAAATAAGCAATATTATATATATATATATATATATATATATATATATATTGTGATGAATTTTTCAAATAGATCTCATGAAAAGAGAGAAAAATTGTGATTACCTTTTAAAATGAAGGAATTTGCTAAAGGAATAGTTAGCGACCGAGCGATAAAGCTTACTTATCAATAACTGTATATTAGATAAGAGTACCGTTCTGTACTGAATATTTTTCTAGGAAAATTATTCAATAAAATTATAATTATTTTGCGAATAAAGCACAAATTATTTATGAATCGCTCACTGATTTTGAGGTTACACTTTGTTTACTATCGATCAGATGTTTTTAAAACAGTTCGAACGCAGCTGACTGATTCAAAGCATTGTCAAATGTCATGCCGGTTTTCATGCAAGGTAAAATATCATTCCTGAAAATTATAAAACTATCCATAAAGGATCAAGAATTTCAAAATAAAAAATAAAATGTATGTATTATTGTTGAAATTATTTATTATTTAAGAAATTATATTATACGTCAGGTCTTATTGTAACTAAATAGGTCATAGCATGAAATTATATTATTGATAAAATGGCAGAAATTAATTGTAATAATCTCAAACCTAATAAAAATTGTACAAGAATATTAATTTATTAATAATTTAATTCAACTGAACCACATGGTAATTAAATCTCTATGGCAGGTCTAAGCCAATCACAGTGCATAGAAATAGCACCAAGAAGGTGATCGTTTGAAAGCAACACATGTTAATCTATTATCAGACACCAACCCTGCCTTATCAGTTACACTAGCACGTGTACATTGTATGAGAGGAACTATGTCTAGAAGATTAAGCAGTTTTAAGAATTACATAAATTAAATTATTATTGTAATTAAAGGAATTGTATTCTACTACTTGCCACTGACGTCATGTTTACGTCACAAGCGTTCTACCAATGGCAAATTTTTATGCAAATTATTACATTGAGATTCTGAGAAGCAAGGTCTAGCCTAAAAGCTTAGAGAAAAGAGCAGCACTTCCCTTTTGAAATCCTCACGTGCAGATCTCTTTTTATAGTTACCAAAGACCTATTTGTGAAAATTTCTTGTTCGATTTTAAATGTTCTATTTGTGAGCCGATATTTTAGGCCAATTTATTTGTTATTCGTAAATTTCTGTTCTCATCAATCGATAAATTTAAAAGCTTAAAGTAAATTATCCCTTAATTAATTCGGTGAAAGAGATATTTAAATTAAAATTCCCCACGTGCTGAAACCGAAGCCTGGATTGCCGCCGATCAAACGATTTTTTGATCTAAAGAAGAAAACCACGATTACCAAGGAATTTCACGTGAGTTATAAGTTATAAGGGGCCCCAATCTACGCTTCGAAAATATTTCAGTGCAGAAACATAAATTTTTTCTTCGTTAAATTATTGGCCACGCCGACAAGCGCTTTAGCATTTAAGAATCTAGAATTTACTCATATTTAATTTATAAGAATTTGTAGTTGATTAACTATCCTCCGCTGCCTGAACCACGACCCCGAGCAATTTTAAAAAAATATTTTCTATAATTCATTTTTCACTATTTTTTCAAACTGTTAAATTTTATCAATTGTAAAATTCTGTCGAATCATGCATGGTATCATGCAAGCACAAGAACATTTTTAACTCCTTTTGTTAATGCTAAATTATTATCAACCTGTAAATCAAATTCTGAATCTGCACTGTATGATTACATATTTTATTGTAATATATTTCAGTTTTGTTAATTCGCTTTCTGAGTTCGATTATTTCTTAAGCCTGTCAATTATTGTGTCTGATACGTTCTATATCATCAAGAACCGATCGAATACGATCATTGAAATAATTGAATTGAGCTGGATATTGGAACAGGTCTAAGTGGATGTAGCGAGTGGGGTCAGATCGAGATATTTATTCTTTGTCCTTACCTGCTCATACATCAGCTTTTATCTGTTACCTACCTCGACTTGGGAACGAATGCATCAATTGTACAGCAGTGGCAGCCATAGATCATATAAATTCCTACAATAGAGCTTAAAACCCGACAAGACTCTGTTCTCGAATATATTCTGAACGATATTTGGTTCAAATACCGTATTTTTAATCCTTCAGAACTTATTAGAGACGCAGTCCCGTAAATTAGCTACATCGGGATTTTTGCTCGACCTGTATGATTTTGTATGCTCATTCTTCACAGGTAATAATTTTAAGGTATCCGTCTTCAGTGTTTAGCGATCGCTACACTACTTATAAAAATTTCATCACAATACAATTTGTCATTAGAAGAATCAAGGGTGAGCGAGCGTTTAGGCCTCCCGCGATTCCGACAATTGTATTGAATCTTGTAGTGAATCAATCAGTCTGGTGTACACTCAGCGTCCACGCACGCAATTACAAAATTTATAGCCGCTACACCATTGACTCAGTACAAGATTCACCCTACATGTGTGAAGCCGTTAAAAAACGCTCTACATGATTTGGCGCCCAACAGTGATAGGCATTGAAGAGGTGGATAATCGACTACGAGGATTATTTAGTTGCTCAGTATACTATAGCGCTGACAACGGGAAAATTTGTGAAAAATTCATGGTTGTGAATTTCTTCGAATTTAGTATTAACTGTTCACTGTTATATAAAATAACAAGTCGTACCATACTCAATTTTTGAACAGAAAAGAAATTTATCGATTGATGAATTTTTAGAGAAAAAATCGAACTCAGAATTTTATTATTGTGTTATTCGAAAATTGGTCGTACTATAAGTCATAGGTATAAGAGATATCATAAGAAAGGTCATATTATTTGAAGAATATTAGGTCTATATTGAAACAATTTATAAATATTTACAGAAAAGAGGATTGAAGTTATTTACATTTTTAAAAGTTTTTAAAACATAAAGAGGGAAGTAAAATTAAATCACGGATATATTGCGGAATAATTCAAACAAAACACTGCCCCTTTTATATAAAATTGTGCAAAGAACACTAGCCTATATATTGAATTGCGGCAAGAAATTATAAAAGTAAGATATCTATAATAATAGTAATAATAAATTATAAGAGGCGTACCTTTGTCATCGCATTATCCATATTGTATCCTTTATGTTTATCATTTTATGTTAACGATATTGCTAATTTGATTCACTTCATCACGGAACATATTATTGAAGCACACTTTTGTATTCCTTCACTTCAACGAATTTTTTACACTATTTCAACTTGTGGTCATTCACTTATAATCGTTTCACATAACCTCACATGTTTGCGATCGTTTCACTGCACTTACATCGTTATACCATCCAATAAATTATGGAAGGTCCACACCGCATCCTGGAGGCCACGTCAGCGATTTCAGAGACGGAGGATGTCGCGCGGGATAAACGCCCATGCATTGCTGTTCCAGAGGTCCGGACGCCCGCATCTCATGTCATAGAACCATTGCCGCCAACCGAAGACCACACACCCACTCCTTCCGTGTTACAGATGAGTCTCATCCTGGAAGCATTGAACGATATGATCAAAGAAAGGAAACAACTGAACGAAGCAATAAACAATCTAAATAAAAAATACGACCAAACGAAGGAAGAATTAAAGGAAGACAATAAACAGTGGAGGGAAGAGATCAGACAGGCAAGGGAAGCCGACAAACAAGCAAGTGAACATGACACACATATGGAAGACCAACCTACCAAAAATATTAGGACTGAGATCGCACCGCACCCCGCAGAACGCCAGGAGGAAACGGACGACATCACCAGCCAAGCCGAAGACGTCATCCATGGCATTGAGGGACAGCCCATACCACCGTGCGCTGGACACCAGGAGTCCAAGGACGTTGCCCGCCGCGTAGAAGAGCAGCCCGGACCGCAGACCGCCCACATCACCGTCCATCCACCGAAGACAGCGCCTGCAACATACAAACCCAATACTCATGAAGATAACCCACAAAACAATAGAAGTAAAACAGAAACCCACAACAAATCAAAATCAAAACAAAAACCGAAAAACTATGAATCAAAACCACAAACAAGAAGAATTACAATACGTCCAAAAAGAAAACCAACTAGTAGAGTGCATTTACACCGCCGTCATGTTAGGCTGAAATCGTACATCAAATCTTTTACAAGCATGCATGATAGGAGAAAAATATTATTAGGAAGAACCTACAACCACCGCAGTCATGTCCGGTTAAAATCAAGCCGACTGTACACCAGCATGCAGAAAAGGAAAAGATTATTTGAAAAAACACACAAACACCACCGGCATGTAAGGTTTAAAGATATCAAACTGCATGTCACCGGCCGACAAAGAGGAAATACGTTTGTAAGAATTGATTTACACCACCGGCACATTCGTTTTAAGCCAAGTTTGGTAAAACGGATAGTCACAAATTGGAATTGGACCTTGAATAACACAGAAATCAAATTTAGATGGGGGCTTAAGGAAGAAATAATTTTTCAATCAACTAGAAACTACATTTGTGGAATACACCAATAATCAAACACTTCATAATCACAGCCTACCCACCGAATCACATCTTTGCATACTAGCATCTTTTACTGCAGCCTAATCAACATAACCTTAACTTCGCCGTATCTCAGCTAATAAGGAAACATTATAAATCCACATCAAATGAAGAAATTATTATCAACTCTGAGTCAAGAAATTAAAACTGAAAACAACTTTAAGAATTTACCAACCTGATCCGCCTCGTGTTACAATCATCACAGAAACAATCGCCTGGTACAAGCCGCCCAACTGGAAAACAAAAACAAAAATTGTATTATCCACAGAAAATAATTATAAATTATAAATCAGATGAAGTTAGTAGTGAATAGGAAGAAAGAAAATAAACAAAGTTTATTTGAAAAAATGCGTAAATATAACCTCGAAATACAGAATCGATCAAGAAATCTATTCAGAACCAAAGCCTGTTCGATAATTTTCTTCGTCACTCCAGCCAATGTGTGCGAAATCACAGAATAAATCATTATGAATCAAAGCAATATCGTTATTTAATTATTGTAACCTGTTATTTAATGTGGAATTATAAGTAAAAAACGCAACCAAAAATATATATTTATGTTAATTTGCACGAAATGCGCATGTTCTGTGTTATATGAATGTATCTCTAAAAAACTCCAAAGAAAATGAAATTCTTACCTTCAAATGTGAAATTTATTACTGTTGCATCAAAAGATCATGAATTGTAATTCAAATTGATAAATGTAATCTTAAAGACTTAATATTTGTAACCAACATTGATAAAAATCAAGAAAGCCATTTCAAGTGTAACCCTGTTTATACGCAACGTACTAAGCGCAAATAAGAAATTGCTCGAGTCAAACGGTAGACGATTGTCAAGTCACCGAAGTAAAATCACACTCTCACCCAATTTATGTAAAAGCCAAACCAAAGAGTCGAAACCTGTAATAACTATGAAAAAATGATGAAAGTCTATATTTGTTGCAAATACTGTTCAAATCTTAAGAAGTAATATGTGAAATTTTGTATATTTGTTATAGTTATGGGTCTGCTCATAAGCCACCCATGAATGGAAGTTGTGGAGTTGTTTTTAATGAAGGATCCTAAGAGACCTCATTAATTATTGTATTTCGATTGTATCCAATGGAAGGAACAATCAATTATTTATTTTCTCGTAGCCAAAAGTGCACGATATATTGTTTTTAGTGTTAAGTGTTGAGTTTTCGTAGAAGTAAGGAGATGAAATAGTGTATTCATCACAATATCGGATTTTTCAAATAGTCATTGTTTCGACTCGTCTCCCAATTACCTATTTAAAATATCCTGGGGGCTTTTGTGTGATGAATTTTTCAAATAGATCTCATGAAAAGAGAGAAAAATTGTGATTACCTTTTAAAATGAAGGAATTTGCTAAAGGAATAGTTAGCGACCGAGCGATAAAGCTTACTTATCAATAACTGTATATTAGATAAGAGTACCGTTCTGTACTGAATATTTTTCTAGGAAAATTATTCAATAAAATTATAATTATTTTGCGAATAAAGCACAAATTATTTATGAATCGCTCACTGATTTTGAGGTTACACTTTGTTTACTATCGATCAGATGTTTTTAAAACAGTTCGAACGCAGCTGACTGATTCAAAGCATTGTCAAATGTCATGCCGGTTTTCATGCAAGGTAAAATATCATTCCTGAAAATTATAAAACTATCCATAAAGGATCAAGAATTTCAAAATAAAAAATAAAATGTATGTATTATTGTTGAAATTATTTATTATTAAGAAATTATATTATACGTCAGGTCTTATTGTAACTAAATAGGTCATAGCATGAAATTATATTATTGATAAAATGGCAGAAATTAATTGTAATAATCTCAAACCTAATAAAAATTGTACAAGAATATTAATTTATTAATAATTAATTCAACTGAACCACATGGTAATTAAATCTCTATGCAGGTCTAAGCCAATCACAGTGCATAGAAATAGCACCAAGAAGGTGATCGTTTGAAAGCAACACATGTTAATCTATTATCAGACACCAACCCTGCCTTATCAGTTACACTAGCACGTGTACATTGTATGAGAGGAACTATGTCTAGAAGATTAAGCAGTTTTAAGAATTACATAAATTAAATATTATTGTAATTAAAGGAATTGTATTCTACTACTTGCCACTGACGTCATGTTTACGTCACAAGCGTTCTACCAATGGCAAATTTTTATGCAAATTATTACATTGAGATTCTGAGAAGCAAGGTCTAGCCTAAAAGCTTAGAGAAAAGAGCAGCACTTCCCTTTTGAAATCCTCACCGTGCAGATCTCTTTTTATAGTTACCAAAGACCTATTTGTGAAAATTTCTTGTTCGATTTTAAATGTTCTATTTGTGAGCCGATATTTTAGGCCAATTTATTTGTTATTTGTAAATTTCTGTTCTCATCAATCGATAAATTTAAAAGCTTAAAGTAAATTATCCCTTAATTAATTCGGTGAAAGAGATATTTAAATTAAAATTCCCCACGTGCTGAAACCGAAGCCTGGATTGCCGCCGATCAAACGATTTTTTGATCTAAAGAAGAAAACCACGATTACCAAGGAATTTCACATGAGTTATAAGTTATAAGGGGCCCCAATCTACGCTTCGAAAAATATTTCAGTGCAGAAACATAAATTTTTCTTCGTTAAATTATTGGCCACGCCGACAAGCGCTTTAGCATTTAAGAATCTAGAATTTACTCATATTTAATTATAAGAATTTGTAGTTGATTAACTATCCTCCGCTGCCTGAACCACGACCCCGAGCAATTTTAAAAAAATATTTTCTATAATTCATTTTTCACTATTTTTTCAAACTGTTAAATTTTATCAATTGTAAAATTCTGTCGAATCATGCATGGTATCATGCAAGCACAAGAACATTTTTAACTCCTTTTGTTAATGCTAAATTATTATCAACCTGTAAATCAAATTCTGAATCTGCACTGTATGATTACATATTTTATTGTAATATATTTCAGTTTTGTTAATTCGCTTTCTGAGTTCGATTATTTCTTAAGCCTGTCAATTATTGTGTCTGATACGTTCTATATCATCAAGAACCGATCGAATACGATCATTGAAATAATTGAATTGAGCTGGATATTGGAACAGGTCTAAGTGGATGTAGCGAGTGGGGTCAGATCGAGATATTTATTCTTTGTCCTTACCTGCTCATACATCAGCTTTTATCTGTTACCTACCTCGACTTGGGAACGAATGCATCAATTGTACAGCAGTGGCAGCCATAGATCATATAAATTCCTACAATAGAGCTTAAAACCCGACAAGACTCTGTTCTCGAAATATATTCTGAACGATATTTGGTTCAAATACCGTATTTTTAATCCTTCAGAACTTATTAGAGACGCAGTCCCGTAAATTAGCTACATCGGGATTTTTGCTCGACCTGTATGATTTTGTATGCTCATTCTTCACAGGTAATAATTTTAAGGTATCCGTCTTCAGTGTTTAGCGATCGCTACACTACTTATAAAAATTTCATCACAATACAATTGTCATTAGAAGAATCAAGGGTGAGCGAGCGTTTAGGCCTCCCGCGATTCCGACAATTGTATTGAATCTTGTAGTGAATCAATCAGTCTGGTGTACACTCAGCGTCCACGCACGCAATTACAAAATTTATAGCCGCTACACCATTGACTCAGTACAAGATTCACCCTACATGTGTGAAGCCGTTAAAAAACGCTCTACAATATATATATATATTATCATATATATAAATATATATATATATATATGAGAATAGTTGTTTACTAAGCACTTCCGAAAGCAGAAGTGGAAGGTGAGAGCTCTAGCAAATCTGAAGTAATCTGAATATTAGGAAATTGTCCAAGTATTTTTATTTCTTATTCTGATTTGTCTAAATAACCTAAAAGATGATGTTCAATTATGTGGGAGGTTGAGTTTATACTTTTTTATTCTTTCAAATGATAAGATGATATTATTATAAATGTTCTAATTATTGAATAATGAACACAAATAATGAAAAGTTTTTTGATCAGCTGTTTTTTAATCAACTTTCTTAGTTCCATGTTAGCGGCTGGAAAGGATACTCTTTCCGGCCTAGGCCGGAAAGAAACCTGTTCTGACGTCAGACGAGAGTCGTCTACAAACAATGTCTTTCAGATCTACGTAGGGACTGGAAAACAGCTGCTTTCTGTGCAGTGTGGCGAAAAAAATTAATAAATGCAGAGGAATAAAAGAAAGAATGAGAAAGGCTAAAAGAGAGGAGAAGAGAAAAAAGTATTGGAGGGAACAGAAAATATCAAGAAGATTGATTGATTGAAGAGAGTAGAAGAGAAGAGGAGCGATAAAGACAAAAATAAAGAGGAGAAGAGAGGTCAGCAAAAAGGAGTTGGAAAAGCAGTGAGGTAGATGCATTAGACGAGAAAACCAGTGGAAATCACTTAGGACATCGATTTGGAGCAGCATGGTCATTTGAGCGGTACGTTGTATGTTCAAACTCCATCACAAGATGAAAAACCACTGACCGTGGGCTGATACTACTTATACGGCAACATTACATCCCCCACCCTTCATTCCCTGAGAGCTGGCGAATCCGAATTGAATTGATTTTCGATGACAATCTGGGAATCATTATGGTGGTCGATTCCTATCATTGGATTCAAGCTTTAAATCGCCTGTCATGAATATGAATCGGCTATATGTGATTGTCTCTATGGATTGTATTTTTCGAAATCGGCATTGAATGTGACTTGAAATTACTGGTATGTAGTTCTGATGCACTGAACTGCACTCTAATGAGAGGATAATAAAATTACTAGTATTTCCGTGAACAGTAGACCTCACGCAGTATTCCACCTCTATGCATACCTCTTCAAGGTATTCGATTGAAACTATAGACCTTATACAAATACAGTAATAGACTGGCTTCTCCACACATCTGTGTAATCACTTGTCAGCTGATTTATGATGAATAATTCTATAGTCTGATTTTTACTCTAATATAAATTGGCGTATGAAGGAGGCTCCTTTTTCCTTTTATATTATCCTTGAAATGCAAAATTTCCAAAAACCTTGTATATACGTCGATGCGCAATTTAAAAAGGAACATACCTATTAAATTTCATGGAAATCCATTACCGCGTTTCGCCGTAAATGCGCAACATATAAACATTTGAACATTGAGACATTATTTAAACATTTCAACATTTAAACATTAAGAGAAATGCCAGACCGTCGACTTGAATTTTAGACCTCATTTCGCTCGGTCAATTACATTGATAGGAGGGAATCCTTCATTGAAAATAAAAAAATCATTGAAGATTGACAAGCTGTCTACTTACTGATCACCTTCTTTTTCTCCTTCTTCTTCAATTTCTTCTCCTCTTCTTGCAACAATCAGAGGAAGAGAATGTATATTTAACCTAGCACTTGCCGCTATCTAGTGGCCGAATCTGAAAACACACTTTCAGAACTGTCGATCAATCTGGAGAGAATAGTGGGAGATTGGAGGCGTGTCCTAGTAGGTGTGGAAGTACGAAGCTTGCTTGTGATTGGTCCGTCATATAGATGTTTGGAACAATTAGTGTCATCAATGAAAAAATGATTTTGAGTAGCTTAACTCAGATGATTCCTTGTATTTCACTTCGTCAACTCATTTCTCTTCATCTCCTCTTCCACCTCCTTTTTTCTTCTTGTCCTTTTTCCTGAATATTCTTCTACTTTTCCTTTCTCTTCTTCTATGTTCTAAAATCCTCACCAAAAGTTCAAACTACACAGCTCTGTGTAAAAAAAATACAGTTATACCGAAATTTTGCCATCAATCCACAACATATTATTGTCTCAAACCATTAGAAAATTCTTCAGTCTACAAGTTCAATTCATTCAATTTTTCAAAACCTACACAACGTTCATGAAAGTACTACAGGCTCAAGCCTTGAACGGTTTCAATTCTACATCTTTATATGGTTCATCAATAATATTAATGTTCTTTCTTTCCAATATTTTCAACGCTAGATATAAATTTCTGAATCATGATCAGTCTCAGTACTCACCCATAAGCCAGGATATAACACGTTCGTGATAAACCATAAATGGAACACAACAAATTTATACAACACTTTATTTTTCTCATTTTGTATAGTTCAACCATAGAGAAACGATAGCATAAGTAGATATTCCAAGGTATAGGGCGTTTATGTCGCAACTTTTACTGTTATCCCAAGCTGATAGTTCACGTAGTTCTTTCCTATGCAGCTGTGTGACGCTGGTAGTCTCTCAAATTGTGCCGTTCATACACTGTCACCCCAACAAAACAGTAAAAATTGACAATAATCGACAGTAATCAGCTTGAGATAGCAGTAAAAGTTGCGACATAAATTCCCTATACCATGGGATATCTACTTACGCTATTGTTTCTCTATGGTTCAACTAAGGACCACAGTAATCCACCATTAACCATTATCTTTAACACAATCATTATTACTATTATTATTTACGTTGGTCTACCGCTTTTTATTTATTTATTCATTTATTAATAATCATTACATTACATCAATTTTGGGAATAATCCCATTTGACAGGTAACTTGTCAGTACTAAAATACTAATCCTAATACTATAATATACATACAATCAAAATAATAAAATATTTATTCAGGTATAAAGTGTCAAGTATCTTTAAGGATGGTAATGATATATATCATATATAAAAAAATCAATTTTCTTGTGAATAAAATTCTGAGATTGCGTATAGGCTTTTCTCTAATAACATTTTTTTGACTGCCTGTTTGAATAAAATGACTGATTCAATGTTTCGAATGTCTGTTGGCAGCCTATTATAGAGTCTCATTCCTGAATAAAATGGAGTTTTTTCAAAAGCTACATTTCTATGGATTGGAAATGCAATAATATTTCTATTTCGAGTATTATATTTATGATTATCTGTACAAAATTGGAACTTATTGATATTTACTTTAACAAAAACTACTAGCTGGTAAATGTAAATGGAAGGAAGTGTGAGTATGTTAAGGTCTTTGAAAAATGCTTTACATGAGTCACTTGATCCCAGTCTACAGATGACTCTCAGTATCTTTTTCTGCATGATGAAGATTCTACGGCTGTCTACAGAATTACCCCAGAATATTGTGCCGTAGCTCAAGTGGGAGTAAACATATGCATAATAGACGGTCAATAATGTGTTTCTGTCGAGTGAGTTGGAAATTCGCTCCAATACTTTCGCCTCCAATACTCTTTCATCCTCTTACTCCGAGTGATTCGTATTTCTAACGACTAAGTTCCAATTCTGTGTTCTTCTGAGAAAACAATTAGCTGATTCCGTAGCCCTGCTCTGATCAGTAGTAAATGTGCCTGTGTTATATTTGATTTTTGCATATCCTTCTTCGGGCCGTTTGCACAGTGAAAGCTTAAACTGAATTCAATCAGCTGGTGGTTTAAACTCGAAATGAACCCCATTATAACGAACTAGACTTGATATGGATTTAATCCAGTATGAAATTAAATTTAGTTTAATCTGGTACTATGCAAACGGCACTTAGACTCTATAAACCAGTTCAATTTTTTTGGATCTCCCACTTATTTTC
Organism: Nilaparvata lugens; assembly: GCF_014356525.2. NCBI lineage: Eukaryota > Metazoa > Arthropoda > Insecta > Hemiptera > Delphacidae > Nilaparvata > Nilaparvata lugens. The sequence goes on from NC_052507.1 coordinate 7,358,349, forward strand.
TCTAATCTATATTATTATACAATTTGAGAGCAAAAATGAGGTAGAATAATCACGTGAGTTAAGTTAGGTTCTATGGTATTTCCGTTCATAGTGTTGATTGACGTTACCATGCTCTGACATGTATATAAAGTGAAGCACTTATAGATGGAATTAAATAGAGAATGCATTTATTCAAATGCTAATTAATATATAACTATTATTTAACGAAAATCCTAAATAAATGCTGCAAATCACCCCGGAGACTTCTGCTACTGCATACATTGACAACAGGGTTAACAGCTAGATGGAAATTCGATGAGAACTACTATCCAAAAATTAGTTGCCAGCCCGGGAATCGAACCCGGAACCTCCCAATTGCCAGTCGGGTAAGAGTAAGCATTCCTGACTGGCATTTATAATAGTTAAAGTGAAGCACACAAGTGACAATGTACCTACCTACAAAATTCTTGTGACGTATTTTTTCAGGGTTACACAATATCCCCTATTCCTATACTTCCACCTCCAACCGAACCTACACATATCTCATAGTATGAACTCTATCACAACGAGTCTCCATACAAGAGTCTCATAGTAGTCTACAGTGGAATTCACTCAAAAACAGTCAGAATTCCCTATTAAAAGCATCAATGTTCCACATTCAACCAATTTTAGCCGTCCGAAATGAACCTCACTGTATAGAGACCTCAACTCTTTCAAAGCCTCTATTTGAGCTACATGTACAGTGAACTCCCAAATTTTATTTTTGGCAATGAACGGGCTTTCAAAATAGACTTGTTTAGTGAGGGTTAGGATGATATGAAGTTGGCATGTATAGTAGATAATTTTTCGTGGCCTGTACAGTAAATAACTTTCTGTGACCTGTACAGTCAATAATTCTTTGTGGCCTGTACAGTCATGTCGAGTGAATAATATTCGAGGATGGTGTCCCCTCATAAAAATTGTGTACATATACACAAAAACTACACACAACTCGAGCCGAAATAGAGACGACAAAGCTATAAAAACGGAGACCCGTATCAGGAACTTGAATGCATAAAAAGTGCGCTGGTTTTGGGGTTGAGTTTGGATCGGCTTTAGTGTTTGGGTTAGAATCGGATGACGAATTTATCAATTGGCCCAGGTGTCAGTTGGGATGGCGGGTGCGCGCTCACTCGCGTACGCAAACTGTGACGCGAATCCGCCCTATAAAACCGGTGGCGGTTATATTGGCATAACAAAACTCACCTTCGTGACATTTCCACATCATATCATTCAGATGTCAGATCGTTGGGTCGTCATAGCCGTGGGGGTTTCAGGCTTTTACACTTGGTGTATTGAACACGCCTTTCACTCTTTATTCTCACTCTGCAATCAATTACAGTATCACGGTATTAATTAAACATAATTATCTATATGAAAGTATCAAGAAGTAGTTTATCCATAGATTGAACAGTTTGGAAATTATTGTTATTGTAATTACTGTGAGAGATGAGTACATAAAGCCACTAAGACTAGAATATTCTATCATGAGTTGGAATCCTTCCTATCCTTCTGTACCTAACTAAATTCATGGATTTGATATTGAGCTTATATCAAAAATCTGGTGTGGCGCACTCACACAACTTTCCTTACCGTTATGAAAATTGATCAACGCTAGTGTAAACGAGCATCTCAAGTCAAAGATCTGAGCCAGCTGGTGACAGGTCAATAACGCTGGATACACACGAGATCTGCTATCTCTTCATAGTGAATGATTTAATAGAATCAACAGTTGCCAACAGTTTGCAATTATTCAATAATTACATTTTCTCAAATTTCAAGCTTATTTCCAATTTTAGGTGAAAATGTTACTGGTCATTAATTGAAGAGATGTCCATGCTCAATCGTTTCCACTAGAAATTTTTCGTTCAAATTATATCTGAGACCTGACAATTGGAAATCTAAAATTAATTTTTGCATAGATGGGGCGGAGCTCCTGAAATTTTTACAGATATGGGACTTGTGGCAGTTGATAGAGCTTATCAATGACTATTTTAGGTATAAATTTGATCAAAATCGTTGGAGCCATTTTCGAGAAAATCGCGAAAACCCCTTTTTTGACAACATTTTCGCCATTTTAGCCGCCATCTTGAATCGCATTCGTTCGAAATTGTTCGAGTCGAATCCTTATAGTGTAAGGACCTTAAGTTCCAAATTTCAAGTCATTCCGTTAATTGGGAGATGAGATATCGTGTACACAGACGCACTGAATACACTCATACACACACACACACACACACACACACACACACACACACACACACACACACACACACACACACACACACACACACACACATACAGACCAATACCCAAAAACCACTTTTTTGGACTCGGGGGACCTTGAAACGTATAGAAATTTAGAAATTGGGGTACCTTAATTTTTTTTCGGAAAGCAATACTTTAGGGCAAGGAAAGTAATAGGGCAAGGAAAGTAAAAATAGTGGAATAATACTGAAGTATTAGCAAATACGTTCGTCAATGTGTAAGCAAGATGTGACACTTTCTTTGTTGACAATTATTTGAAGTTGACAATCAATTGGTACGTTCGGTTAATATTGATTTCACTATTCAAAAGGTAAAATATAAATATATAAACAAACACAATATTGAAATGAAATAAATAGGGAAGTTACTCGCTTGCTGCTAATGATTCAATCTTTGTAGTTATGAAAATTTAAAAAAAGATCTTATCCAGTAAACGCCTGCCTTTCGAAGATGGCTTCCCCTTTGGCATTCACTGGTTGAAACGCGATTTTACAGTTAGTATTGAAAAACAAAATTAACTGAACCAATGAATAGGTTCAGAACCTGTCTCCCTTGATAATACAATTATTTATATTTTAAACTGCCCGATCTGTGACAGAATAAATGTATTATAAAACGAAACAAGTCCATCCTTTTTTACTAGATAAGCCGGGCTTTACTCACAGTCCTAACGAACGAGCTCTCCCCCAAAAAATAAATTTCGGGTATTAATATAAACTCAGTCAATGCCCAACATGAAAGCCATCTCGAGTACATATTTCTATCTATCGCACAAGCACACGTTTGTTATTAAAAATAGAAAGATGCTAACGTTAATATCGACAACAAATTAAATAAACAATCTTTCTGTCAATGACAAAAATCTGGTGTGGCGCACTCACACAACTTTCCTTGACGTTATGAGAATTGATCACCTGACGCTAGTGTTCCCGCGCATCTCAAGTCTACTATTAAAAGATTTGAGCCAGCTGGTGACAGGGCAATAACGCTGGAGACACACGAGGTCATTTGATAGAATCAACTGTTGTCAAAAGTTTGCAATTGGATAATCACATTTTCTTGAATTTCGAGCTTATTTTCAATTTCAGGTGAAAATGTTACAAGACATTAATTGTAGAGATTCTCATGCTCAATCTTTTCCACTCTAAGTTTTCGTTTGAATTGTATATGAAGCCTGATAATTGAGAATCTAAAATCAAATTTTGCATAGATGGGTCGGAGCTCCTGAAATATTTAAAAATATGGGACTTGTGGCAGTTGATAGAGCTTATCGATGACTATTTTAAGTATAACTGATCAAAATCGTTGGAGCCGTTTTCGAGGAAATCGTGAAAAACCCTGTTTTTGACAACATTCTCGCTATTTTAGCCGCCATCTTGAATTGCATTTGATCGAAATTGTTCGTGTCGGATCCTTATAATGTAAGGACCTCACGTTCCAAATTTCAAGTCATTCCGTTAATTGGGAGATGAGATATCGTGTATACAGACGCACATACACTCATACACACACACATACGACCAATGTCTAAAAAACACTTTTTTGGACTCAGGGGACCTTGAAACGTATAGCAATTAAGAAATTGGGGTACCTTAATTTTTTTCGGAAAGCAATACCACAGAGGAAAGAAACACTTTATGCTTATTCCGTGGCAATACTTTCCTCACCAATGGTAATAGGGCAAGGAAAGTAAAAATGATTGTTCAAAGACAAAATACTGTTCATTGAACTTTTAATTCAAAAGCACTAAAATCCTGATCAATATGAAATAAATAATATAATTAATATATATGTCCCATATGACCAGGTGATAATAATGTCGAGTCAATTTTGTCTACAAAACAAGAGACTCTCGTCATTCCAAGAACATTTTTGTTCAAGAGATGCTGAGAGCGAGAAAGATGTTCCGAAATAACAAACTGTCTTTCTCTCTCAACTGTAAATTTTGAAAACTAATAGTAATTCAGTAATCATCTGTACTGTAATTAATTTTTGCACAGAATAATCGCTATATGATTAACATGAGCTATCTGGAATATTTATTTATTTAATCATCAGAATTACACAACTTATAGAAAAGTACCACAGGCTTATAAGCCCAAAACGGTTCCAATTCTAATTTATACAACAGTCCAAATGTAGCTAGGTTATGTGTCACTTAACTCATTTCATGCAAATAAGCAAGTTGAATAGAAGATACAAATCCAGAAAGTACAGATTGTAATATAGAATATTACATGGATATAGAGTTGAATGTAGGCCTAATTCAAAATCACTTTCCATACTCTCTGGTCGAATTGAATGCTGGAAATTCCACCAATCAGTTCGTCTGTCAATGAGAGAATAGGATTGATCATATCAAAACATATTCTGGAAAATCAACCTCCCAGCTTCTGTATCAATGAGGAAGTTGAACGATATATCCCTAATTATAATAATTATAGCCCATTCATTGCTCATACATCATACTTCATTCCTACGTATTCTGTCAACATAATAATTATCGTTACTGCTTCACAATTATTATTCATTCCAAGTTTGTAATTACTCGTGACAATTGTTCATTATTGTGTTGCTATGAAGATTTGCTAATTGAGCGGTTCACAATATTATTATTCATACCAAATTTGTAAATACTCGTGACAATGGTTCATTATTGTGTTGCTATGAAAATTTGCTAATTGAACGGTTCACAATTATTATTATTCACGTCAAATTTGTAAATACTTGCGACAATTGCTCATTGTTGGGAAAATTGCTGATTGTACAACTCTATCCATCAATTACTGCTTCCACTCAATATACGAGTGTAACTTTATTTGAAAGTTTGTTGAAATGATCCATTCAAAATAGGAGCACATTATTCAATGAGTTTTATTAATGAGGAATGTTTAGAAATCGAGAATTTGTCGACAATAACCGGACTGTACTACACAGAGCAATTATTTGATTGGATTTTCCCAGCGGCCTATTGTTTCATAAAACAACACTACTTATTCAACACATGCAATATTATTTGTTTGTGTTTTCCATAATGTAGGCTTATTGTTCCACGATACGGGAATATTTTGCAGGGTACATTGGTGTGTTTTCAAACGTGAATATTAGTTTGTTCTTCTCATATCAGCAATACGCAGATTTATATGCACAATTATTTCCGATTCGACGCTTGCCTAACAAGTAAGCCTAACAAGTAGTGAACTGAATTCAATGTTTGTTCCGCTATGGAATGGAGCTCTCTATTTTCGTAAATGCCTTGGGTTCATTATTTGGAATATTGTGTAATTAAATCATTATTTGAATGGATGACACTGTATCGTAATGATCAATTGGAAATTATTCTGAGCTGACTATTTCCAATGGAAACTGATGAAAGGAAACCTAGAATAAGTAGGCCTATTGGTCTGCTAATTTGAAAGCTGTAATTATGGAAGAAACTTCTTGGGATATGAGGGATTGAAATTTATTGGTGACAACAAGTTTCTTATCATCCATATGACAAGAGAACTATGATAGAGTGAAATAAATATTGTGATCAAAGTATTTTTTCCTTTTTCCTTCGTCCTGGTACTCATCGCAGAAGAAGGAAGTTTATTACAGAAAATAAAATAATAATGATACTGAGGGTGATGCCCACATAAGCTCTTAGGCTTGTGCGTGGGAAATGAGTGAGAGGGATGATGATAAAAAGTGAATTCGTGTGGCTTTTGTTGGTGGGGAGTCCCTTGTGGGAAGGTCCCAGCGCCTGAATATATTATAATTTAAGCCGTCAATAGGCCATACGACTGTCATATTTCAGCCGGGACCAACAATTTAAGGTGCTCATCAGGGATGATGATGAGAGATGCGACAACTACTTTTTAGGTGATCGGGACCGATGGCTTATCGTCTCCTCTGAAAGACAGGGTGGCCGTATCTATGTGATTGTGCTGTGGTCAAAAACTTTTTGCACAGGTTGAGATTCGAACTCGGGTTCTCTTGATTGTTAGACTCTCAGGTCCGGTTGCACAACAGTCGGTTAAATTTTGATCGTGATCCATTCCACAAGAACCAATCAAAGAATGCGGCTTTGAAAAGACGGTACTCTGATTGGTTCTTGTGGAATTAATCACGGTTAAAATTTAACAGGATTTTGTGCAACCAGCACTCAATTTTTGAACTGTTATTTTATATTTTTTTATTTCATATTATTTTCCAGTCACGTCAAATTCTATTGTATTTTTGTACTTTAATATGAACATGAATACATTATTGAATATTTGTGGAGTTGAGTATTTGGAGCAATTTGTTATTGCTGTTATTGCTTTGTTATTGTTATTGTTATATACAGTTTGATCATGCTAATAATAGTTATTTCTTTCATTCGCAGTTCCTCCAGAGAGATTGAGCGTGGTAGACTCTAATGGCGTCCATATTCAGCATTACATTCTTGGGCCCTATTCTGAGGGAGCCTCACTCGAGATAGCATGCATCGCAACCGGAGGTGAGTCTGTTCACATTTTTGTGAAGACATTTTACCACTAAACATTTTTTTCTGGAGCAAATGAATTTAAATTTCTCTCCAAATTGTTGCTGAGTTATTTCATCTGTGATTCAATTCTAAATAATTAAATGAATAGTATTTCACTTGTCATCGACAGAAAGGTTGTTTATTATTTTGTTTTCAATAATAACCTTAGCATCTTTTTCTTTTTAATATCAAATGTGCGCTCGAGCGATAGATAAAAAATATTATTGAATGTATAATCGAGGTGACTCTAAAGGTGCGTACAGATATACGCGCCGCAAACATGAGCAATTCTATTTTAATCAGCTGACTATATCTGTATTTTTACAGAAACGGTAAGATACAGATATAAAAAGCTTGGCTTTTTTTGTGTAGTTGAGAAGTTGATATTGTGGTAATTATTCATATTGAATCAAAAAGACTAAGAAATTGTCAAAAAACCACTGATTTATTGATAATTAGAAAGACCGGTTACGGTTATTACACCATTGTCAATCTCTGATAAACCCTGAGTTTATCAGAGATTGACAATCTTTTTCATTCAATAAAGAGCTTGGCATCAGCTGATTAAAAGTGAATTGCTCATGTTCGCGGCCCGTAAATCTGTACACACCTTTATGTTTGGCATTGACTGATAGTTTTTTATAGGCCTACCCCAAAATTATCGTTTTTGGAGGAGATCTCGTTTAATAGGACTCATAGTAAAGTCCGTCTGAACTATTGGTGAGGAAAGGCTTGCCTTTTCTCATAATACAGCTTTTTCTGTCGCTGTTCCCGCAGATTAAAAAAAGATTTGTAGGCCTAGTATTAGTAAAGACAGGCTTCAGCCGATTCATTAGCTCAGATATAAAATCTTTTATCTTAATTTGTAAAGTCGTCTATCAGTGGATGTCAAGCTGAGGGGTATCTCAAACGGTAGGTGAATTTTAAGATTCATTTCATTAAATTAATAGATATAAAAATCTCAGTACCCTTTTTTGAATTATTTTATCACAACATGTTTCAACATTCATGCCATTTTCAAGTCTCTAAAGAGATGAAAAAATCCATTTCACTATTATGTCCGACCACAAAGATTGAATTCTTGATGTCAAGCGAGTAGCGTTCATATGTTGTCTGATGAAATCATATTTATTTATTTAAGAATCTTAGAAGTTGGTTTTTTATGTGTAATTATTGATTTTTAAAATATATTTTTTCATCTGAAATAGCCCAATATTATGTTACCATAATATTGAGAGTGTTAATTATTCTTTTCTCTCATTTTTGTTATCATTTTTTGCACCTACTCATAAACCGAGTAGTTTTTTTCCTATTCGTCTATTATATATTTCAGTGAAGGCAAGCAGTAAATTACAGTTGTAAGTTTTCGAATCCTCTAATCCCTCATGCAAAACTAAGTCACAGAGAGCAGCAGTAGCGAGCTCTTCTCTCAAGAGAACAGTTTCATCACGACAGAAAAACCCAGGAAACCAATCAGTGCAGGTTGATTGAGCATTGTTCGATGCACACTTTTTCAAAGTTCATTCCAACTATTTCTCCTTCTGCAATCGCCATATTATCAAACAAGTTCTATTCTTTCCTACGGGTTCCGACTCATTAACGCTTCTCCAAGCTTTTCAATTTCACTCGCAATTAGCAATGACTGTAGGAGAGGATTAAAGGGTGGATGCTGGAGGAAGGGTTGATAGGAGATAGTGGGTGGAGGGTGGATGGTAGATGTTAGAGGGTAGAGTAGAGGGTAGGGTAGAGGGTAGGGTAGAGGGTATTGTAGAGTGAAGGGTAGAGGGTAGAGTGAGAAGAGTAGAGGGTAGAGTGAGAGGTGTTCAGTGGTGATCCACCAGTATTCCACATAATAGACGGTTTGCTTCGTTATCGTCGGATTAGCATTGGAAAGACTGGCTTCAAATCAACTGTCCAAAGTGAATTTTCAAATGGAGCGCAGAGTATTTTTAATTGACCAATTGCAGCTGATAGTTATGCATTCAGGTGGGCGGCCATCATGGAAATTAGGCTAATGCGGCCTAATTGGTCTGTCACTATATTTCCTTGCAGAAACCACGATTTGGGGATTTGGGAGAGTGACTATTCGTTTTAGAGTTCAACATGATGATTACTTGATGTCCGATTTATCTTTTTATTCGTGGAACTGCGAATATCCTATTATATTAAGCGAGTGATTTCTGTATATCTGGTTATTTTTATATCTGGTTATCTGGTTATTTATGTTCAACGGATCTCGAAAACGGCTCTAACGATTTTCACGGAATTTGAAACATAGTAGGTTTATGATACAAAAATTCGATTGCACAGGTCTCATCCCTGGGAAAACTCGCAAAGGACATGAAAAGGATAACAATTATTCATCCTTGGAAAAACATATGAAAATTTCGTCGTCTGTCGAAACAGAAGATGCGTGTGTGGGAGAGAGACAGAATTATTTCTAGCTGTGCGAGAAATTTTAAGCGACTTGATTAAAATAATCTGATTCGTTGACATAACATGATAATCATTCTAAACTGGAGTATATCGTAATTTTCAAAGTTATTCATTATTTGACAATTTTGAGTGATTAGTGAGTGTTATTTTGTTATTCAATTTGGTTTGTAAATAATCTATGTTAGAACTTTTTTGTTTTTGAATGTTTGGACTGAAAATTAAACCTGAATTCAAGGGTATGCAACATAACCTACTCTCCGGACTATTTATGGTATATAAATCAAAATTCGGGGAAGAAACAATTTCGGGCTGTGCCTGTTAGTCCTTCCCCAATCATTTCAAAGAGTTTTGTGTTCTGTTTATCAATAGTTCATAAACAAATAACGAGCAATGCTCGGTGCCCCGAAATTACATATTGATATGGGAAATGGGTGAAATTAGATAAATATATTGGGGGAAAATATTAGCTTGAAAGTTACTCTCAATATGACTACTGTAGTAGAAAGCCTCAGAGTCATGCACCTTAGTTTCGTTCTGATTTGCCTTGCCTTATTCAATTAAATACTCAAGATACCAAGCTATACCTTTCATCGTGGAAAATATAATATACGGCTCAATATAAATCATGTTCACTTGTATGTTTGCAAAATCTTTGCTATCACTCATTTTTTACTCCCGTATCTATTCTCTTCACTTGTGTCTTATATATGTCCGATTCAATTCACGTTTTCGTTAAGCACAGATGAAAACTGAACAATCTTTGTTTTGATAGAAGTTGAGCTTTCAAAGTTCATAAAAACTCCCAGGTTTTACGTAATAAAAAATTATACTCCCAGTATAATGTTTACAGTGATAGTCATCAGTTATGCAAAAGTCTTTAATCTGTGAGGATTTGAATCCGACTAATACCTTGGAACCTTGAACAAAGGCCGTATTTTTAATTTACAAGGAATGCAAGTCTTGGTGTGCAAGACGGAAATACATTCTCTTCATTGGAATTATAGTGGAATTCGAGTCAAAAGACACAATTTCCATCGATGAAGACTTTATTTTCCCAATATAACCTGTAAAGAGTTAATAGATTTCTAAATTTTAGCAGAAACAGTTAAAATATCATAGAAATTTGTAAATGTTCAATTCCTCTTGGCAAAAACTTGAGACCACTAAGTGTTCTTTTAACCTTTGATTCGATTTGATTAAATTTTCTCCCTGGAGACTCTTTAAAGAGTATAGGAAACCGTCAAGGACTATTTGTCAAAAAATAAAGGAATACTGAATATTGAGAAAGTTACGTGTGCAAAGAACATATTTGACATCAATTGAGTTTGATGGAGTGTTCGGACCTATTTTGCATGCAAAATGATCCTACCCATTGATGTGCTGACTCCATTATTTACTCATAATTCATTGACATGTAATAAATTAGAAGTGAGTTATCAGCTATTAGACATCTCAAAAATAATCAACTGACACAACGAACAGTTAGAAAATGAACGTGAAGCGTTGGAAAATGAATTGAAGGATGAAAATGAACAATAGAAAAATTAACAGTTAACAAATGAGTAGCTTGGCGATTGGATAGTGGGAAAAATAATTTTTCCTACAGTTTCCTTGAAAAGTAACCATTCCTGCACTGATTATACAGAACGCAAAGAATCACTTTTCCACATTAGTGCGCAAAGTGATTACTTTGCGTACTCCAGATTTGCAACATGGCGACACAAAATAGTTGGTGTCGCGTACTCGGTTATAAATGGAGGATTAGTGCACGAAAACAAAAATTAAGTTGGAAATGACTGTGGTTGTATTTAGATAAGAATCATTTCAATGGCTACCCTACATTTATGATAAAATCCCAATCTAGAAATCCAAAACAAGAATAATGTTCATCTAAATCATAATTAAATAATCATTGTTTACGAATTCTCATCATTTAATAATAAATAATAGTTCTTTTCTATTGATTATCATTATCTCAACTGCAAGCAATGAGTAAAGTAGCAAATATACATTATAAAATTCGAATTTTGAGGTTAAATGATTACCGTTCGATATCGATATGAATAAAAAAACAAAAGAATACTACAATAAATATTCTCTGTCGTCTATGTTATTTTTATAAATATTTTCAAGTTTACTTTGAGCATTTTTCTCGGTAATTTGAGCAAGTGTCTAAATTTCTGAATCCTGTTTCAGTACTTTTTAGCTTGATGAAACAAACTTATGTACAATTCTTCCCACTAGGTCGTGCGCTTGTCGGTTCAGCCATCCCAATCAGCTGTTGGCATGTATTTTGAATGCAAATTTTTCGTTCTATCTGTATTCTTTCTGATTCTTGAATGAATGAAAATGAGATATTTGGCTGAGAATTTTCAACTTCAATTGGATTATCAATTTTTAAATGGATTGAGGTTGTTATTAATAACAGCATCACACAGACAGACATTTGATGGATTTCAAACTTCATTTTACCGATAATTACCCACTTTTCTTATTCAATGGTAACTGTAGGAAAAATTTAATGTGAAATAGATGCGCAAAGTTCCTCTGCTGCACTCAAGAAACCATTCCGCACTCGCCTATGGCTCGTGTGTAAACGTTTCTTTCGGTGCAGCAAACTGTCACTTTGCGCACTAGTTGCACTGTCATTGTTGAGAATTATATTTCCACCATAACAAGATCATTACCGACATCAACTTTATCCTACCGCATCTTCTACCTCTGATCTCAAATCAAAATTGATTGATTCCGCTTAGTGCAAACCATCATCTGATTCTCCAGTTCGAAGTTCCATCTCGAATGAAACAAAACAGAGGTGGTGAGCGGAATGATATCCGATCGGAACAGATAAGAGGTCTACTTCAGACGGATTATACGAATTGCTAATTGGTGCGTAACACTGATTCCAGTCGGGTTGCGATTGGTTGAGGTGGCCTCATCAGGAAAGCAGGTGTTTGAATGGAAATAGATTTACAACAATCAGATGAAACACGCACAATGGGAAGTATGGGGTGGTGGGAGGGAAGTGGGGGAAAGTAGGGAGAAGTAGGGAAGTAGGGAACAATCGGGCTGAACACGCACAATGAGAAGTATGGGTTGTTGGGAGGGAAGTGAGGGAAGTGATGGGTAGGGAAAGTAGGAGAAGTAGGGATGGTGGAGGAAGTAGGAGTGGTGGAGGAAGTAGGAGAAATAGAAGAAGTAAAGGAAATAGGTGGAGTAGGGAGAGTAGGAGAAGTAGAAGAAGTAGGGGGAAGTAGGGAAAAGTAGAGGAAGTGGAGGAAGTAGGGGAAGAAGGGGAAGTAGGAGAAGTAGAGGAGATAGGTGGAGTAGGGAGAGTAGGAGAAGTAGAAGAAGTAGGGGAAAGTAGAGGGAGTGGAGGAAGTAGTGGAAGAAGGGGAAGTAGGAGGAGTAGGAGTGCTGGAGGAAGTAAGAGAAATGAAAGAAGTAGAGGAAATAGGTGAAGTAGGGAGAGTAGGTGAAGTAGAAGAAGTAGGGGAAAGTAGAGGAAGTGGAGGAAGTAGTGGAAGAAGGGGAAGTAGGGGAAGTGGGAGTAAGAGAAATAGAAGAAGTAGAGGAAATAGGGGAAAATAGGTGAAGTAGGGAGAGTAGGAGAAGTAGAAGAAGTAGGGGAAAGTAGAGGAAGTGGAGGAAGTAGGGGGAGTAGGGGAAGAAGGGGAAGTAGGAGAAGTGGAGGAGATAGGTGAAGTAGGGAGAGTAGCAGAAGTAGAAGAAGTAGGGGAAATTAGGGGAAGTATGGGAAGAAGGGAGAAGTAGTGGTGGTTGGAGAGTAGGAGGAAGTAGGAGAAAATAGAGGAAGTAGGTGGAATAGGGGAAGTAGGGGGAGTAAGGGAAGTGGAGGAAATAGGGGAAGTGGGGGACGTAGATGAAGTAGGGGAAAATATGTGAAGTGGAGGAAGTGAGGGAAGTGGTGGGAAGAAGGGGAAGTAGGAGCGTTAAAGCAGAATGTGTCATGAGAAGGAATAGAATCATTTAGGGAATGAATTAATCTGTTCTGTATCTTTGAAACAAAGGTATCTGTCTTGAATCCTTGGAATTCCTCCTCCTTAATTATTATTGTTGTCGACGGCTTCGAATTTAAGATCGTTGGCCAGACAACCCCCTAAATTCTCCCCCTCAAACCTTCTACCCCAAGAATATTTCCTATCAATAATTTTCCACACCATCTCCGGACCTGCTATATACGAGCCAGTCCATTTCCTGTACCTACTACGATAAACTTCATATTTTATGCACCCTGTGTACATACACACACACACTCTCTGGATCACTATAACCAACCCCTCCGCACCATACCTACAAACGACCAGTCTCCCTCACAACTTTATTGGCTTCTCCCTTTTGAAACGAGGCCTTTTTTCGATATTTATTCTCAGCTAGCGATCGTATTTAAAAATCTAATTCAAGCAATGGCGCCTCCCCTCCACCTAACCTATCGTGTTATGCTATTCGGAACGCTTTCTACGTTCTAAAATACGATACTGTAGTGTTGCTGATGAAAAATTTAACCAACACATGCTTCCTTCATATTGGTATTTTTTCGATTTTTTTCTTCTCAGTACAATGAGGAGTTGTGTAGAAGTGGGAACTTCTAAGAAAAATATCTTTCGTTGAAAAATAGCGAAGTTTTATTCAAGCGAATGTAAATATAATCTGATTTTATGAGAAAGTTTATTCAGTTAGTTTGATTAGTGAGAGGAATAGCATGAGGTAGCCTTATTTTTCCTCTCCCTATCATTTTGTTAATGTACTTATTGTATAAATAATGAATGAATGAATGAACGAATAAAAGAATTGTATTTCAGTTCTCCATAATGACCCTGAAGCCTCGCATACACATCGATTTTTGATCTATTATATCATATTTGCCGTTCTTACAAACTCTATCCTATTATATTAGGCGAGCAATTTCTGTATATATCTGGTTATTTATGTTTCACGGATCTCGAAGACTGCTCTAACGATCTTCTTCTTCTTTCAATCAGGGATTAGGCTATTGCCTGTTCCGACTCACATTCAGCTTGTAATTAGAAAAAAAAATGATTAGAATAAAAAATAATGCTGTAACGATTTTCACGAAATTTGGAACATAGTAGGTTTATAATATAAAGATTCGATTGCACTAGGTCTCATTCTTTGGAAAACTCGCTGAACGACATTAAAAGGATATTTCATCCTTGGAAAACAGATGATAATTTCGTCGTCTCTTGATAACAGAAGATGCATGTGCCTGTGTGGGAGAGAGACAGAGTTATTTTCAGCTGTGTAATCATAATCAATCAGCGATAAATTTTATCTTGCTAGACAATTTTTAATCGATTTGATTAACATAATCTGATTTGTTGACATGACATGATAATCATTCTAAACTAGAGTATATCACAGATTTCAAAGTTGATCATCATTTGACAATTTTAAGTGATTAGTGAGTGTTATTCGATTTGGTTTGTAAATAATCTGAATTAGAACTTCTTTTTTTAATGTTTGGACTGAAAATTGAACCTGAAATCAAGTGTATGGAACATAATCTACTTTCTGGACTATTTATAGTGTATAAATCAAAATTCGGGGAAGAAACAGTTTCGGGATGTGTCTGTTAGTCCTTCCCCAATAATTTTAAAGAATTGTGTTCTGTTTATCAATAGTTTATAAATAAATAACAAGCGAAGCTCAATGCCCCGATTAATTCATAATTTATATTATAATTCTATTTCATGAGAAGGTTCATCCAGTTCAGTTTATTTCAGTTCTTCATAATAACCCTGAAACCTCGCACACACACATCGATTTTTGTTCGTACGATTTTTTGACGTCCTTATGAATTCTATAAGATTGAACAGATGATTTCAAACAGATGATGTATGTCAAGTCCCGTTTAATCTGATAGAATTCATAAGGACGGCAAAATATCGTACGAACAAAACTCGATGTGTGTGTGCGGGGCTTTACGGTGGTTACACATTAATGCACGGTTTTTACATTGACTAGAAAACTATATTCAACGTTATCTATATTTTATTTATTTTTTTTAACATTAAATACTGAATTATGTGTAAAAAGATCATGGGCACAATGATGTCATTGCACTGTTGTCGGATTAGTTGATTGGTTTCGTTAGATGAAGTCATTCTACGGTGGTGCATTTTTGTGCAAATTATCATAAACATATTCGAATATTTTCCACTTACAGTTTTCCACAGCTCTTTGGTTTTGCCTTTTGAGTTTCTTATTTTGTTCATTGTGTGACCCGTTCTCATCCTCTTCACTTCAATGTCATAGGTTTTCTTTGACTCTTGAAACCTGTATTTGTCATCGATTGATCCTGTCAGCAGGTATCTGTCATGCAAACTTTGAAGGGAGGCTTTCATCTTCTGCAACTCACAATCCATAAGAATGATTTCATTTGGACAATATATGAATGGAGAGAAAATAAATCCACAGTCTGTTCATGAAGCTTTCACTATGGATAATGATCTTGAAATTGGTAGGATCAAGCACGCGTTACAAGAATAATGACTAACTTTTCATACTGTGCCTAAGTTAGTGAGTTAGTCTTATATCCGAATATGTACATCCTTTAAACTATTCAAATTCAATAGTAATATCAACTCTCTCGTAGAGACCCAAGGAGATTCCTCACTTCAGATAATACAGTTTTTGACGCCAGCATATATTTAATATTGAATTGAATAAAATTTTAGCCCACTTAATCAGAGATTTGTATAACTCATACAGTATCATCCAAACATTGTTAAGATAGATTAAGATTTATCAGAGATAGATAGATTTAGACTGATCAAAGATTTGTATAACTAATAGTAACATCCATACACTGTAAGGATAGCTACATCCAATTCAATTTGTTTTAACTCCTACAAATTCATACTCACAAAATTCGATAATACACTTATATTTTAGTTCTGATCATGTTGTAATTAGATGACCTACCTATTTTGAGGTCCATGTTATAATGGCAGTGGAGAAAGATTGGAGAACAACGTTGCCGATCCTTTGTCTTGTCAATGCCTTCTAAAGACGGTAGCTGATACAGGTTTATTGATGTAATATTAACTGTTTATTCTCGTTTGAAATAATCAAATATATTTTATTAAGCACGGAATTATATTTTTAAATAATTTCATAATGAATTTCCATAATTAAGATGAAATAATTTGTTTATTAATTATGAATTTCACATTGTTGAAAGACAATTAGGCAACAGAGCAAAGTGAGAATGAGATATTGCTATCCGTTTTGTTGAATGATAGACAAGGACAGCAATACCATTGCTAATCAAACACTGCCATTACAACGTGGAACTCACTATACTAGGGTTTTCCTTGAATTTTTTTCAATGATTATAGAATGATTGATTGACTCAAACACAAAATGCATTTTACTAAATTTGTTTGTTGACCAATTTTAAATTCCAACAGGATAAAAAAACAAATATAAGACAGATGATAGAAACAAACAGATTTTTTTTTGAAACCTGAGATTAATCTTCTGAGACAGAACATTTGTTTTACCCTGTAATGCTGTAATTTATGCTTTATGTATTCCAACATGAGATGAGTTTTTAGTTTTCAAACCTGAGACAGTACCTTTTTTCCACCCTGAAATCCATCTCTCATGTATTGTACAACATGAGAGTTTTTAGAAGACCTCCAGCATCCGATTAAGAAAGATATTTGAAGACCGTGAAGTTTTTGTGGATTATTAATTATTAAATTGTCTCCCAACTCATCAGTGCATAACTAAATGCTGTATTTCTGGACGAAGGTTGGTTCGAACTTTCAACCCCGCTTTCCATAATCAGATTACGAGAAATTTTATTTCAACCATGAAAGTTTTACACAGAATGATTACTTTTCCCGAGAAAAACTTCGTCAACAATTAGGCGAGGACGGTATGATGTATTTTTCCTGAGAATAGATTACTTTAAGCCTATTAGGGTTAGTCCCTGGGGCGGTGATACACGGAGAAAAATCGAGTGATCTGAATTTCTATTCGTTGTAGGTCTTACCAGTGATTAAGAAACAATATTTGCTCTCAGAGTCGAAAAAATCACAGAAAATAATTGATAACTGGAACCATGATCTCACCCAGTATATTCAATACAATGATTTGAAAAAAAAAATCGTTGATAGAACTGATATAGGAATCTTTCTTATGATTTTCAATATGAGGGTCTTCGAAGAATCGTTTTTTTTTCTATAGCTCTACAGCCCATTGTGTGCTTTGGCCTCCTCCACAACATTCCTCCAAACGTTTCTATCCATCATAAATCCTCTCCATCCTCTATAACCCATCCTTATCAAATCATCCCTTATCTCATCTCCCCATCGTATTCTTGGTCTGCCTTGTTTTCTTCTTGAGTAAAGCTTCTCTTTAAGCACTATTTTTGGCATTCTGGTTTCATCCATCTTATAAATATGTCCGAACCACCTTAGTCTCTGTGCCTTTATGAAGCGTACTATACTACGGCCTTTTATTGATAGTTCAAGTTCAGCATTGGTTCTCCTTCTTTAACAGGACCGTACACTTTTCTAAGCACCTTTCGTTCAAATACACTTTATACTACGGCTTTATACACTTTATACACTTATACTACGGCCTTCTATTAATAGTTCAAGTTCAGCATTGGTTCTCCTTCTTTAACAGGACCTTACACTTTTCTAAGCACCTTTCGTTCAAATACACTTTAATTATGTTGGTCTTCCTTAGTCAAAGTCCATGATTCAGAGCCATAGGTAACTACAGGTCTTATAAGGGTTTCCTAAATCTTGAGCTTGCTGCTTCTACTGATGAGCCTGTTGTTTAAAAGCTTCATGTTGCTGAAGTATGCTGTATTTCCCGAGAAGAATCGTTGATAGAATTGAAAAATACAGTCATGTTCCCTCACCGTTTATTGCGCTAGAAAATAAGAATTCGAAAATCTCTTGTATCGATCTCGAAAATAATTCATTCAGTTACTAAACAGGTGGAGAATAAACCAGTGATAAGGTTTCATAAATGTCTAGATCTTTTTCCACTTACTAAGAATGAGAAAAACTACAATTTTCAATACAGTAAGTGACAATTAATCGTAATGAATCCTTGAAATGTACGAACCTTTCAAAAGAATGAAACTAGATTCAGGAGGAATTTATCATTGGATCTTGAAGCTCAGTGTTGGCGAATTCATGATAAACTAGTTTGATAAATAAGCATCTAAATTAAATTTATTTTGTGGAAATAATTGAGGACTGAAAATTTTTGTGGGGTGAACAACTACAAGACTTTAACAATATTTTTGCTCTCAGAGTCGAAAAAAGAAGAAAATCATTGATAATTGGAATCAAAATCCTACCCAGTATAGATATTCAATACAAGGATTATTGAAAAATCGTTGTTAGATGTGATATAAAGGTACAGATGGAGAAAAAAAAAAGATGATATAAAGGTCTCCCTCATGATTTCCAATATGAGGGTTTTTGAATAATCTTTGTTATAACTGATACATGTTCTCTCACCGATTATTGCGCGAGAAGATAAGAATTTCAAAGTCTCTTGTATCGATCTACAAAATTCATTCAGTTACCAAACAGAAGTAGAATAACCTGTGATAAGGTTCCATGAATGTTTAAATTATTTTTCACGTACCAAGAATGAGAAAAAATATAGTTTTTCACCGATTAATATTGCGCTAGGAAATAAGAATTTCAAAATCTCTTGTATCGATCTGGAAAATTCATTCAGTTACCAAACAGAAGTAGAATAACCAGTGATAAGGTTTCATTAATGTCTAGATTACTTGAAAAATATCAAGTTACCAAAAATGAGAAAAATTACTATTTTTAACCAGTGACATTGAATCACTATGAATCATCACTCACGAACCTTTGAAGAGAATGAGACTAGAATCAGCAGAAATTATTTATAAAAAAAAAATATTTATTTTTTCTCTCGTAACACTGTTGTTAATTGGTGGATAAATTTGATTTGATTTGAAATTTATCATTAGATCTTGAAGCTCAGTGTTGGCGAATTCATGATAAACTAGTTTGATAAATAAGTATCTAAATTAAATATTCTTTGTGAAATATAATTAAGGACTGGAAATTTTGTGAAGTGAACAACTGCAAGACTTGACCCATTTCGGACTATGTGTAACCTCATCTAAATCTGGGAGAGGAATAGCACAAGGTTACCTTACTTTTTCTCTACCTACCATTTTTATTATATACGTGTTTCATGAATCATTCAAGAATAAAGAAGAAGAATCATCACTGATGATAAATATGATCATTGACATTATAGTCTTCAATAAGGAATATAAATTGAATAATTTCAACAAAATCTATAATAATTAATCATTATTATAATATGCCTTCTGTAAATTATGTGGTTAATCAATCAGCAATTTCCCATATTTGATAATAGATAAATGATCAAATTGATAACTCTATCAACAAATTTCTAGAATAATTCTCGATGACATTATTCTCTCCAATATAGATTAAATAATTTAACAAAATCTATAATGAATCATTATTTGCCTTCTGTAAATTATTTGGTTAATCGATCAGCAATTCCTCACACATTAAAATAGATTAAAATTAATAACTCTATCAACAAATTTCTAGAATAATTTTCTCTCATTACATCAAAATAATTCCGCCTCACTAACAACAACCAATCCGCCAACAAGAGTATGCAACCACTGATAATAACCACTGTGACACAATAATCTTCGCTGAATCGAATGCAGCACAAATGATAAATTTCGCGCCAAATCCAATCGGGGACTGGAATTCCGCCGAAACGGCAATAAACAGGGCTCTATCGACAGCATAAAAGGGAGCGCAGTTGTTATCGGCCCATACATTACCCCCCTACCCTCTCGTTCATTTCACCCCCCACCAAAACGGATTCTACATCACCACCTCACTCTTAACCCTACTTCTCCCCTAAATTGAACTACCCCCTCCCACCACCGGATTTAAGCATGTCACAAAGCTGATAATTATTATTCACTGTGGGCTACCGGGGGTTTTAACAACTACAGCCCTGTCACCTATGGATGCCATACAAACCTCGAGTCTGAATTCTGGATTACGGCCATGTACTATGGTTAGATTCTCTCCCTCAGCATTGGAAAGCATAGGTTTAGATTCACGTCAGAATGGGAAGCATTGGGTTCATCACTATTGGAGATCATGGGTTGTATACATATGCCGACAGTGTGAAGTGAGTACCATGCCCATAAAATTGGTGCCAGCAAAGAATTGAGATGTGGGCATAGTAAGCCCATGTTATGCAGGGGTTGTGGTGTCGGTTTATGACCTATATCTGGATAAAGGGTGGGAATCGAACACTGCTGAACCTGAATTAAGAATCTTTTTCCTGTTATATTGTTATGTTGGGTGAAAGTTATGCACACCTAAACCAGAATTAACAATATTCTTGTTATTGTTAGGGTGTGTGAGGTGTTTGCACCTATAGATAGCCTTTGTTGAATTATCTAGTTAGCATAGATGATACACCCTCGTCAATATGATGGGAAAGTATTGGTTTGTAATCTGAATCTGATACTGCGAACTTTATACTGATTTAAATGTTTATTTGAATGAAAGTTTATGTTGATCTGTTATTCTTGCACTTTGAAACAAATAAAGTTTAATTTAGATGCTTACAGTGATATTATTATTATTCTTTGCTCTAATCGTCATGATCAACATCATAATTATTTATTTAATTATTTAATTGTTATTTATTCGTTGATATAATTACAAATCATATGATCGGGATAGAACAACAGGCATAGCCGAAAACTATTCTGTTCCCAAATTTTGATAAATAATGAAATGTCCAAAAAATAGGTTATGTTCTTACTTAGGAAATTTAAAGTTCAAAGTTCTGTCCAAGAATATATATCAGCTAGAAATTTTGAATTTAGAATGATTAAAATACCAAATTATAGTCAAATTTGCACTTAATATCACCGCACTTTGAATAAATTAAGTTATTTCAGAAAATTTTGAAGCCAAAAATATACAGACAACTTTCAACTAGGCACAGCTGTTACAAACTGCTGTTCACTCATAGATCATTATTATTTGATCGAAAATTACTGTTCTAAGAGGAAACGTGCATAAAACTTTCTACACTATACTCCATGCAAATTTTCTTCAGACTTGGAGGAATTTGTAGCGCAGAGAAATGGAGGGAGATCAGCCAATTGCAGTAATGGATTGAGTCATAGGTGGAAGCGTAGTTGTCAATCTGTCGAATAGAGTCAGTCGAGTCTGTGATTGCAGAGAGGAAACTTCCTAAGTTTAACATGAGTGCTTGAATACTCACTGGAAACTAGAGAACGCTGGCCGGCACACAACGGCAACATAGTAGCCGTTGTATCCCTGCCGTTGTATGCCTTCTCTTCTGCGCATGTCCATCCCAAGTCGGAAGTTAATTTGATACATTATCAAATCATGAATACCATCATAATCATTTCGAAATGTATGGTTAACGATATGTATTCCATAAATTAGATGCATCACATTACATGCAATTATGGAGTGATCTCAAGTTCCCAAATACAAGGTTATCATACTCATGATGAATATATATTGTGGAAGTGAGTCCCCACAAGTAGCAAATTTAATAGTCATACAATAACCCGAATATTTGAACTGTCGGTCCCGGCTGAAGTATGACAGTCGTGAGGCCCATTGACGGCTTAAATTATATATTCAGGCGGTGGAACCTTCCCGAAAGGGACTCCCCACCAACAAAAGCCATACGAATTTACTTTTTTTACCCGAATATTAAATCAAGAGAATTCTCAATTGTCACGGGTAAGATGTGAAATATGCTCTGAACAATCTGACAAAAAATAATATTCATTCAATATAGCATCAATGTTCAAAATCCGTGAAGTCGATCCATCGCACTGGATGTAGAAATTTGTACACTCGCGTGCAAAAAATCCAGAGAATTTATGTTTGGATGCACTTTTAGATGAAACAATCGGGTGCAAACAAAATGCTCTAATGGTCCAGTGGCCATCGATTGAGTTATTTGCTGCTAAACTGAAAACTTTGTCAACACGTCATTGGAAAACGAATTGGCGCGCTTTAGCTTCAATAAGCGTGTAACTAAATTGTTGCAACTGATGGTAGAGTAGCCTCTATCTCTAGTAATCCACTTTTTCAAAAATATTCTGTTTGCAACGGATTCAACTAACACCAAACGTTTTGAGAACTCGTTCAATAATCCAATTTGTAAATCATTTCACACACAGCGAACGTTGTAACTTCTCTTCCAATATTTCCAAAAATCTTTAGAGAGGAATTGAATTATTTTGGAAAATAGATTCATCTCTACTTATCTACTTTTTCGAAAAATAATATTCTTGTATCGATAGGTATTGAACTAGCACCAGACGTATCAACATTCCATTCAATTCTCTTGAAGAATTGAATTTGGAAATCATTGAAATTGAAATCATTTCAGCAACAGCCGATGTTTTTACTTCTCTTTCAATATTTACAAAAATATTTGGAGAACATGAAATATTTGGAGAAAATGAAATATTTGGAGTTCAAATATTTGAAACATTTTTGGGAAACATCCATGACAGGAGTTCTATTTCAACAAGTAACTGCTGTCAGGAATCGGCTTTTATATCTATCCAATTTTGCTAACAGAGTTGAAAGCTATTATCGATCAAAGTTAATCAAAGCTTAATATCAATCATTAATAATTTATCTGTACCTATATATATTGTCGATTTAATATATTTCATACTATTGACGAATACAAAATTTTATTTGACAAATCTATACATTTGAAAAAAGTAAATGCTCATTTTGGATGTTCCTTCTGCAATACGCTCCTTGGAAATAACTAGAGTATTCAATAAATCTGAACTCTTATTAGATCTCACATTTATGTGGTCTAGTTTGACTCCATGTGAAGCTGAATAT
Organism: Nilaparvata lugens; assembly: GCF_014356525.2. NCBI lineage: Eukaryota > Metazoa > Arthropoda > Insecta > Hemiptera > Delphacidae > Nilaparvata > Nilaparvata lugens. The sequence continues at coordinate 7,381,569 of NC_052507.1, forward strand.
CGGGCACCAAGCTTACCTCTGGAGTACAAAAGCATATAAAATCTATTACGAGAGGAAAAATTATAATATATTTATAGTTCATACACAAAGGTTCTATCCAATCACTGTAGATTGAGATTAATTCCCAGAGGAATGTAAAACTTTCTCTCACAGAAGTCAGTTAAATTTTAATCCTGATCAATATCACGTGAACCAATTCAGAGAAGACCATTTTTAAAAGATAGCTTATCTGATAGGTTCTACTGGAATTAATCAGGATTTAAATTTAACCGGTTTTTTTGAAACCGGTGCTAAGTAGCTGATAGAATGATTACAAAAGTTCAACAGCTGATTCATAATTTTGACACAGTCCCACACACATGAACTCGCTCACTCACTTCCATCATCAACAGACGACGAAATAGTTATTATCAGCTGTTTATCCAAGGATGAGTAATAATATTATCATTTTAATGTCCTTCAGCAAGTTTTCTCAGGGATGAGACCTGTAATAATCATATTATATGTAAGAATATAATAGTGCAATCAAACTTTTATATTATAAACCTATCATGTTCTGAGTTTCGTGAGAATCGTTAGAGCCGTTTTCGAGATCCGGTGAAATACAAACATATAAACATCCAAACATCTCAACATCTAAACATCCAAACATTTAAACATCTGAACATATAAACAGAAATTTATTGCTCGTTCAATAGTATAGGATTCCATCCATGGTCCATGATGATATATAATTTCTGATTCATGATCTCTATCAATATGAGTATAATATGTAATATATATTCAACATTCTCTTTCAAACTGGCACAGAGATATTTATGGATATCCTCTTTCAAGAATGATTGCTCTGGTGTTTAAACCTACGTAAATACAAACAATATTATATCATAGTAGTTTCAAACAGCATTATTTTATCTTATTTTGTTCAATATTCTCAAACCTATACTCACATTATTTCTATTTTATCAAAAGTTTGCTATTTATCCGCGTATGAGCATTTATATATTGTAATCTGCATAGAGTAATTCAATCAATCAACAATTGAACATTTTCTTTCATAGCTTTGCAAGTACAATACGACATCGATATTTCAAATAGGTAGTTGAAAAGAGATCCTTCAAATCATCAACACGATCATTCTTCAGCTTGAATCAATGAACGATTTAACATTCTCTTTCAAAGTTTAGCATGTGCAATACGACGTAGATATTCCAAATTGTTGAAAAGCGATGCTTCAAATCATCAACACGATCACTCTTCAGCTTGAACCAATGAACGATTGAACATTCTCTTTAAAAGTTTTGCAAGTACAATAGGACGTAGATATTCCAAATTGTTGAAAAGCGATGCTTCAAAACATCAACATGATCACTCTTCAGCTTGAATCAATAAACGATTGAACATTCTCTTTCAAAGCTTTGTAAATACAATAGGACGTAGATATTTCAAATAGTTGAAAAGCGATGCTTCAAATCATCAACACGATCACTCTTCAGCTTGAATCAATAAACGATTGAACATTCTCTTTCAAAGCTTTGTAAATACAATAGGACGTAGATATTTCAAATAGTTGAAAAGCGATGCTTCAAATCATCAACACGATCACTCTTCAGCTTGAATCAATGAACGATTGAACATTCTCTTTCAAAGTTTTGCAAGTACAATAGGACGTAGATATTCCAAATTGTTGAAAAGCGATGCTTCAAATCATCAACACGATCACTCTTCCAGCTTGAAACTGTGGATTGATACTACTTGACAACAACAAGTTTGGTTTATAGGAGTTTACCGAAGACCACAAGACAGGATAAGCCCTGACCAAGTTGTTTGGATTTCCTGAGGCAAAGTCTCAGCTCTCAGCACCAGCTTGTCAAAAGTCGATCGCTAGAATATCAACATAAATCCTCAAAGATAACAAGTGATCTCCGATAGCAGCTTACAGAATCTTGGAAATTATTCTCATAACAGGATAACAACATCATTGATTTGGTTATCCTTGTCAGAATAATACATTAAACATTTATTAATAGATATTATTTTTGAGAATAATTGATTATTATTATTTTGTGTAATAATACACATTGAAAATTTGTATTATTCCAACATGTGAATATGTGTATAGAATGTGTGGAGACCGGATTCCTAAGCAGGCCTTATTGTACGAACCAGTTGAAAATGAATGGGAGAAGGAAATAAGGAAAAAGAAAATCTAACATTCTTTAATGATTGAATATATTCAATTGCTATTTCTCCAAGCTAAATCTTGCTCTTTTGGGGAAGTAGTTCTCAATATTTGATTTTTTCAAAAATAAATTATTGAGCTGCGTACACATATAAGCGCTTCCAACCCGCACCGAGCACGCTCCGCCCTCGTACCGCCCTTGTTACTCCATCGAACCACAGTCGCTCCGCCCACGCACCCATCATGAACGTTACGGAAGATGTTAGATCTTCTCGCGTTCCCCGGTCGAACCACTGTTGCTCGCCGGTCGATCATCAATCGCTCTGCTGGAGTGACGTTCGGTTGCGGAGCAGAGCGAAAGTCTGTACGCACCTTTGGATTTTACTAGAAGCGAATTGTATTTTTGAAATGTTAATGTTTTGTTGCTCTAAAAGCACGGGAATCATGCCTAAAGCGAGAATACATCATTGCTTCGATTTTCGTTGTCGTGAGAGTGATTATATTACATTCTTGAAATATTGAGATGTATGATGAGGCCTACATTATGTTCACTGAATTGATCATTTGTGAAATTTCAATGAAAAGCTATAAAGCTGCGTACAGACTTGAGCACCACAAACACGTGCATTTCACGTGTATTTTCATCAGCTGATTATAACACTGTGTTCGTACAGGGACTGTAAGGTACAAATATAATAAGCGTAGTGTCAGCTGATGAAAATTGGAATGCGTGTGTTCGTGGCGCTCAAGTCTGTACCCACCTCAATGAGTTGTGAATGGGTGTTTATGAGAATTGTTTCGAGAGGTAGATTCATGGAACAGATAAACTCAATGTAATACTTAAAATTTAAGTAAAATTAATACATATTTAATATGTATTCTAGGTGAAACAATTATTGACATGGGCTACTTTTAAATGAATCAAAATTAAACAAAATAATCTTATAGTACCCTTCATTTTTAAAAAAACTTTAAAATAGTTGAACAACTAGTAACTACACTTTCGGTGTAAACCGAAACTAGTTGTTCAACTATTTTAAAGTTTTTTAAAAAATAAAGGGTACTATAAGATTTATTTTGTATTCTAGGTACCTTGGATGAACTCTTCAAGTACTGGAAATAATTTTGATAATTGATCAGTGTACGTGCTAATTCAAGTTCGTGAATGGGAAATCTTACTTCAATGACAATAGTATATGAGAAACATACTTATCTTGCAACTATATTATGCTTGAGAGAGCGAGCGGCCAATATAAAACAAGACTCGTTTATGACCACATTGTCGTGCTACTTCACAAATTTGTCTCCTTGATTAATTCAATTCACTTGTTTGTTTACTGTATGCTTGTTTTATTGGATAAAGAACTTGAAGAATCGTTGAAATAAATAACTTGTAATTGTTCCAATAGCTTGTAGTGCTTGTTGGTTAACTGATCCACTCTCGTTTCTCTACTGATGGGAGATCGGAAACAGTTTGTAATCTAACTCGAAATCCTGCCAGTAGACGGCAGCAAATATTGGGTCATAGTTTCAACTCCGCCCACTCTCTCTCATGATTGGAAGACAGTATGTGTTGAATGTAATTCTGAACTCTGCCAATAGGTAGCTCCATTTGCTGGGATGTGATTCAGAGACTGTGAATCATTGCATTAGGTTGGATTCGCACAAGAGGTCCACGTTATAATGATAGTATTTGATCAACTTTGGTTTTGCTATCCTTGTCTATCTTTCGACAAAGCCGGTGGTACTATCCTTTTCTAGATCCACAACGGTGCCAATTATGTTTATGACAGTGTAGAAATATGATTAATCAATGCAGAGAATCGGCATCGCTATTCTTCTATCTTTATTCACTGTCATTATAACGTGTACCCTCACTATAGTAGGTTGCCTTGATCACAAACATAAGATGCGTGGAGAACGCAGCCTGCTATGGTGTGACGTCATGCTGCGACCTCTCGGCCCGGCTTAACATGCTTTCAAATGTAAAAATGCCAAACTTTGAGCCCTCATAGCAAATTAACGATCAACACTACATAGAAGTGATTGACATCAAAATGTTCAGCATTTTATCCCCTTTGGAACAATATCAAAACTAATTTTCAGTAAAAAACCTATAAATGTTACTGGTGAGTCTAAAACAAATCGTTTAAACACACGATTTGATTTGATAATTCCATTCATATACACTATCCTTGGGATTCGCATACTTCAGTGGCAGTGAAAATATAATTCCTATAAGTTCTAACTGGACTATTCTCACCCAGCCCAACCGAGCGAGTATGTATAGTACTATTAGAAGTTGTAGGAATTATATTTTCACTGTTCACTGTGACTGTTGTGTGCGAATAATAATAATAATAATAAGAATTCAGCTTTATAGTTACTATAGGTGGTGAGCTCCGTCAGAAGATGTTTATTTACTTATTAGATTCATGGAGAGTCCTTAATAACTACTTCGGAATAAGGAGAAGAGCTTGCGCTACCAACACCTCAATTCCTTATATTGCCTCTTCACTTTAGAATTGATGTGGTATCACTATCATTATCATTACATATTATAATATTTGATGATTAAGATGATATAAACACTGGTTATCAGATTATCATATTGATATTATCATTATCATATTACTGAATCACTGCTCAAATCAAAATCAAATCAAATAGCTTTTTATTCACAAAACATAATACAAATTTATAAAATTCATTTACACATTTACCAGTGAATACTCTCCACAAAGACTTGAGTCTGTGAGTGGAGAGTGAGTTCTTTCAAGTTGATTGAGATTATGTTCTCATGTTTTGTACATATTATAATTAAAACTATTTCAATTGAATCAACTAACATTCATCAGCAAATCAAGAATATAAATTGCAAACAATAAAATTCCATACTGGTAATAAGTATATACAGACAAATATATAAATAGTAGCTTAAAGGCTATACTTAATCATGATAAATGGCAAATTCACTAAGTTCTGAATAAGAAGGAAGATTGAATCAGTTGGTCTGCAGCATCCCTGCCAATTTCCAATAACCATCTACTCAAATGTTGCTTGTAGGTGTTAATACTGTAATTTTTCGACTGTTTCAAATGATTGGGAACGTTTCTATATAATATATGACAGATGTATTCACTATTATTTTTAAAGCAGTTATGTAGGAGTCGGGGATGAGCAATACCAAAGTTAATTAGATTTCTTGTATTATGAGTATGAGCTAAATTATGAAAATGAAGTGTTTGTGTAGTATATGTAATTCATTAAAATCGTATGTAAAGCTGTCTTATTAAAAACTTGAAACTCTTCGTAAACAAGATTAGATGGGTAGCGATAGTCTCGCCTGAGACATGTCTTGATGACTGCTCGCTGTGCCACCGCCACCGGCTCCAAGGCAAACGAGGAGGCTCCACCCCAAGCTATGACACCATACATAACAACTGACTGGATATATGCGTAGTATGCCACCCGCAGTTGATGTAAAGGGAGGACAACTGGTAAATCATTTAACAAGCCTCAATTCTCGACGGAATTTTACGATTGTATCTTGTGTCACAAAATTAAATTTTTCGCCAGTCTTCCACAGGTCTCCAACACGTCTTCCAATGCTCAGGATCACAATACAGTATTTTCCCCGAATTTGTTTCAAATAAAATCTCTTTCAATATCTTTCGATTCAATGAATCTCAATTCTCTTCGAAATGTCGTGGTTTCGTTTTGAAATTTGAAATCTTTTCTAATTTTTCCAGGTCGACCAACTCCTCGCGTCACCTGGTGGCAGGAAAACGCACTTCTTGACGATACTTGGGAAGCTCTCTCTGAGAGAAGCGTCCGCAACGTCCTCAAGATTGAGCGTTTGGAGCGAAAACATCTTAACACCGTTTTCACCTGCCAGGTAAATACGAAAGAGAGATCAACTTTAAGATTCACTTTGAACTATCAGCATTTACTGATGATATCAATATCATTGCTTCTCATTCATTGATTCTTATTTTGATTGTGCTCTAAATCTTAATCATTTAAAGTCAAAGACTTCAAATTCAAATTCAAATTGAGTTTATGCACAAAATCATTACAATTAATACAGTACACATGTATAAAGAATACAAAACACTTGTGAATTTTCCCTCATATAGACAAGTCTGTGTGTGGGGAAAGAGTTCTAATGAAAAACAACTTGGTACTAGAAAGAAAATGATAAATATTTACATTATAACTTGAAAAATAAAAGTTGATTAAATTTAGTGGAGAGAGTATATTATATTATATGTTTGAATAATTGAAGTAGTACAATGAAGTACTACTTATTTAGTGGAGAAATCTCTCGCTAGTATTATTGATGTGATATTTCAATTTATAGATGGTTAATGTATGTTCAATGAAGATACTATTGTCAGCTCCTTGATAGTATTGTTCATGTTTTTTTTGTTATTCCAATGACAAATTCAATTGCAGAAATACAAAACAAATCTATTAATAAACCTAAATAGGTAGAAAAATTATACTGAATTATAACAACAATTAAAGATGCAAACGTCAGAAGTCATTTGTATACTAAATTGTAGGAGAACCGTAGAAAATTTGGACAGAAATCTGTTACTTTTTAATCTCAGCTATCATTATACTAAACTTGTATTGAATGAATATGTAATGATTAATCTTAAATAAAATATTTCTATTTCAGGCATCGAATAACAACCTGGTAGCTCCCATATCCAGTGCTGTTACGCTCGATCTCAAACCGTAAGTTTGCCAAATTATTTTCGATACTTCTAATTAAGTATCTAACTATATTTAATTAAGTTCTCCAGTCAATATCTTCATAGAAAAGAGAAACCTTATTGAGAATTCAAGATAGGTTATTTAGAATTCCAAAGTTCTCATATAGTGAGAGGTCCACGTTATAATGGCAGTGTTTGATTAGCAATGGTATTGCTATCCTTCTCTATCATTCAACAAAGCGGATAGCTTTGCTCTGTTTCCAGATCGTCTTTTAACAATTTAGAATCAATAATCAATTAACTAGTAGTTCTGTGAACAGTAGACCTCACGCAGTATTCTCATCCACAAGTACCTGATTGAAAACTATAGACTTTAATATGGAAATACAGCAATAGACTGGCTTCTCCACACATCTGTGTAATCACTTGTTAGCTGATTTATGATGAATAATTCTATAGTTTGATTTTCACTCCAATATTGGCGTATGAAGGAGGCTGCTTTTTCCTTTTATATTATCCTTGAAATGCAAAATTTCCAAAAACCTTCTATAAACGTCGACGCGCAATTATAGAGGAACATACCTGTCAAATTTCATGAAAATCTATTACCGCGTTTCGCCGTAAATGCGCAACATAAAAACATATAAAAATTTTAACATTAAGAGAAATGCCAAACCGTCGACTTGAATCTTAGACCTCACTTCGTTCGGTCAACAAAATATTTCATCTTAATTAAGAAATTATTGAAAAATATAATTTCTTGCTCAATAAAATATAATTGATTATTCAATCGAGAATGAACAGTTAATATCACATCAATAAACCTGTATCAGCTTCCGTCTATAGAAGGCATTGACAAGACAGAGGATCGGCAACGCTGCTCTGTTATATTTCTTCACTGCCATTATAACATGGACCCTACTATCAAGATTCCTATCCAGGGAAGAACTATTCTTAATCATTAGATTGCCATCCTATTGATAATATTCAAGAACGTTCATTTGAAAATTTGAAGTCTCTAGAAATTCCTATTACTGGAATAAGATGATAGTATTCTTCATCATTTGAGCATTATTTTTTCGACAATCTAATCAAAATCATTTTCCAAGTTTAGGCCCGGTTGGACAAAAACCTGTTAAATTTCAATCATGATTAAAAGACATAACAACCAATCAGAGAAAGCTGTTTTGGAGAGAAGGGATCTCTGATTTATTCTTGTTACATCATTGATAATCTAATGAAATGAATTTTATTAGATTAGGTCCGGTTGCACAAAAACCTGTTGAATTTTGATCATGATTGAAAGCCATAACAACCAATCAGAGAAGGCTGTTTTGGAGAGAAGGGATCTCTGATTAATTCTTGTTACATTATTGATAATCTCTAATGAATTTTATCAGATTAGGTCCAGTTGCAAAAAACTTGTTGAATTTTGATCATGATTTGATATCTCGACAACCAATCAGAAAAGAATGTTTTGGAAAGAAGGATTCTCTGATTGATTCTCATGGCATTCAGTTACGGTTAAAATTAAACAAGCTTTTGTCACAGAAAAAAGTAGAATTAGGAGGTGCGTGTTCTCTCCTCCGTGCTTTAGAGCAACTGGAGCTTGCATCTCAAAGTCTGCAGATATGATGATTCATTGGAAAATGATCCATTTATGAATTGAGTGTTTGTAGTTGATCGGTTTTAATGAATGAGATTTGTAAGCAAGATGTGCCTTCACCAAATATGTAAGCGTGGGAAAATGAACAAGAAAAAAAGATCGTACAGGTTTTTGATATTAAAGACAAATCAGTAAATTTTTTTATTACGAAATTAGAATTATAATTATAATTTATACGAAATAATAATCAAATGAATATTTCAGGGGCTACTTGGTTTGCTGATCTGTGGTCGTTCAGTTTATGATAATAAAACAATGAAATAAACAAAAATTACTATTTAGAATTATATATCTTACTTTACCATAACAAAAGTCCCTTGGCCTGCTCTTCAAGGTCCAGATAAAACACTCCTGAACTTAAAAAAAAAACTCTGCCAGTTGATTGAATCAAAAACAACATCTTTCACTACCAGATTCAAATCCTGAAAATACAATTATGTAGGTTCAAACTGCCCGGACTGTGACAGCCTATAATTGAATTCCCAAGACAGAATCCTTCTGGTAAGCAATGCCTTAACTCAACAACTCACTTCACAAACGGTTCAAGGAATACGGGCCACGAAAGAAAAATTCCAAATCTATTTATGTGAAAAACACATGCAGCCTTGATTCACAGACCAAAAGTCAACTCACTCTTGTTTGTATAGCATGGAGCTAAAATCCATAATATTGCCTTCACGAAACGTGATAAAACACACGTTTCATCTTTGTACATTGGAGATCTTCTCGCTCTATCAATTATATTTGATAATTGAATCCGTGACCAGATTTCCAATTCACAAAATATTATTTCAAAAATTGAATAGGTTTTGATGTCATGTATGACAGATTGAGTAGATTAAATCAATTAATATGATCATCCAAATAGTTCCAGGAGTAGTTCAAGTGGTTAATCGGTTTCAATGAATGAGATGGAGCAGATTAATGAAATATCAATATATATAATATATATATATATATATATATATATATATATCAATATATATAATATTAATTATTCAAATAGTTCACGAGTAACGGTTCTAGCTCTGAATCCAAAGTAGATACATTCTTAGCTCCGGCAAGTGAAGAGTATTTCCATTTCAATTTCCATTCATCTCCCAGTTTACTACCAGAATGGAGTGTTTCACGTATCTGCCAGTGTGCTATTGAAATAAAACTAAAGCAATGTGTGAGTAAAGTCCAAGCTAAGCCAGTTAGTGGTTGAATGAACGTTCGTTGAGGGGTTGAAAGGTGACTTTTCATATTCATCCAGCAGTGATGCATGTCACGTTTACTGTGGGGTGAAAAGGAGAGCGTTGGAAAGGGAGGGTTGGAAAGTCTGATAGAGAGAGGATGAGAGGTCAGGATTGAAAGTATGATAAAGAGAGAGTGAGAGAGAGAGAGAGAGAAAGTGACAGAGAAAGTGATAGAGGAAGAGTGATAGAGTGATGTCGGGGTCGGGTTGGAATGTCTTATGAAGAGAGGTCGGATTGGAAAGTCCGATGAAGAGAGATGGATAGAGGTCGGTTTGAGAAGTCTGATGGAGAGAGAGAGTGTGATAGAGAGAGATAGAGAGAGAGTGAGTGAGTGATAGAGCGATAGAGTGATGTCGGGATGGAATGTCTGATGAAGAGAGTTGAAGAGAGGTCGGAATGGAAAGTCCTATGAAGAGAGATGGAGAGTGAGAAGAGTGAGAGTGTGAGTGCGAGTGAGTGAGTGATAAAGTAAGGTTCAAGGGGGAAGGTAGGGAAGGGTGATGATTTAATGATAGAAGGATGAGGGAGAGGGAGAAAAGGCAAATACAGAAAAATGGATGCTGAAGATGAGAAGAGATATTGAAAAGAAAGGAATAAGGGAGAAGATAGGATAAGGAAGAGAGAAAAAGAGACGAAATCGGACCAGGATAAGAAGAAAGTGAGAAAAGGGATAGAAGAAGAAGGAGTAAGGCAGAAGAAAGGATGAGGGAGAGGGGTGAAGAGACAAAATCAGAGGGAAAACAACAGGGTGACAAGTGATTGATGAAGCTATTGGATCTAATAAGCAGTGCCCAATTGACAAGGGCTGATTGAAAGGGCCAACGTGTTTTATAGGAGGCGTTTGATGAATGGAAGATCTTTCGGCCGACAGCTGTATCGGCTTGCTGAGCTGGCGTGGGGTGATCCCACACGAAAACCGAACGACACATTTACACGATACAGTTACATAGTTCACACGTGGACACTTGGAACGGTTCAAGTTACTTGAACATACCATAGACAAATGATTGAATTCTATAAAGTCATGGAAGTCCACTGCCCGGTCTCACCATGTTCGGTGAAGATAACAAAATTAAATCGTTTAAGCAGATTCAAGCTTACATTTTTCATTTTGGTTTGTGAGGAATAGTAATTTGATTCCCGTGGAATATAAGTTTCTTGATTACTCCTTGAATTGTAATTTTCATAAGAAACAAGGTAGATTTTTCATATTTTTACTTTCCTTGCCCTATTACCATAGGTAAGGAAAGTATTGCTTTCCGAAAAAAATTGAGGTACCCCAACTTCTAAATTTCTATACGTTTCAAGGTCCCCTGAATCCAAAAAAGTGGTTTTTGGGTATTAGTCTGTGTGTGTGTGTGTGTGTGTGTGTGTGTGTGTGTGTGGTGTGTGTGTGTGGTGTGTGTGTGTGTGTGTGTGTGTGTGTGGTGTGTGTGGTGTGTGTGGTGTGTGTGGTGTGTGTGTGTGTGTGTGTGTGTGTGTTGTGTGTGTGTGTGTGTATGAGTGTATGTGCGTCTGTGTACACGATATCTCATCTCCCAGTTAACGGAATGACTTGAAATTTGGAACTTAAGGTCTTACACTATGAGTATCCGACACGAACAATTTCGATCAAATGCAATTCAAAATGGTGGCTAAAATGGCGATAATGTTGTCAAAAACAGGGTTTTTCGTGATTTTCTCGGAAACGGCTCCAACGATTTTGATCAAATCCATACCTAGAATAGCTATTGATAAGCTCTATCAACTGCCACAAGTCCCATATCTGTAAAAAATTCAGGAGCACTTCACCATCTATGCAAAGTTTGATTTTAGATTACCAATTATCAGGCTTCAGATACAGTTGAAACAAAAAATTTCAAGTGGAAAAGATTGATCATGAAAATCTCTACAATTAATGTTTTGTAACATTTTCACCTAAAATTGAAAATAAGCTTGATGTTCGAGAAAATAAGATTATTAAATTGCAAACTGTTGGCGATTGTTTATTCTATTAAATCATTCACTATGAAGAGATAGCAGACTTCGTGTGTCTGCAGCGTTATTGTCCTGTCACCAGCTGGCTTCGATCTTTAAACAGTAGACTTGAGTTGCGCGGGAAAATTAGCGTCAGTTGATCAATTTTCATAACGGCAACGAAAGTTGTGTGAGTGCGCCACACCAGATTTTTCATTTTGTTTTGTGAGGAATAGTAGTTCAATTCCCATGGAATATAAGATTCTTGATTACTCCTTGAATTGTAATTTTCATAAAAAACATGGTATCGTAGATTTTTCATAATTTTTAAATAAAATTCCATGTAAATTAAGCTACTATTCCTCCCAAACCCTAATTAAATCGTCCCTATTGTCTTTCAATAAACAAACCGGTTATGTTTATACAGAGAGTATGGAATGTGATATTCTGAAAATTCAACATTTTATTTTTATTAATCATACCATAGAAGAATTTTGTACTCTTCTAAAGGAAAATGTTAAAAAAGATGAGATGAGAAGGAGAAGGAGGATATGGAAAGAAGGTGGACGAGCATGAGAAAGTAGAGGATGATAGTGTAGGAGAGCGAAAGGAAGGAAGAGAAAGAAAAGGAAGAGTAAGAGATATGGAGGAGGGGGGGAAGTAGGAATAGGAGGAGGAGAAGAAGGAGGAGGAAGAAGTAGAAGAAGAAGAAAACTATTGAGGAGAAAGAATTGGGGACTAGGAGGAGGAGAATAACTAGTGATGGGGGAATTAAGAGGAGGAGGAGGAGTTGGTGAGGGATAAGGGGACTGAGGAGAATAATGAGGGTGAGGTGGTGAAGGTGAGAGAGTGTGAGGAGGAGGATATGAGTTATAATTTCTGATCCATTTCCACAATATTCCCCGAGAAACGCCTAGGTAACATAGCAGAGCTCAAGAGAGGTAAAATTCAGGATCTATTTCGACAATATTCCGCTAAAAAACACTGCCAGCCTTTGTTTTGATATCAGAGCGCATTGTAGAGATTGCCTCAGCAACTGTTCACTCGAAAGAACAGACCTGCAAAAAATGGGTAGAAAGGTGCTCTCTCACTCTAATAACGGATCCTTTGTCCTTCTCTTTTTAATTAAAAACAAAGTTCATTTGAGTCATGATTCTGCAATGAGACTTAGCGGTGTCTGCCTTTGTTCTGCAGATTGGAAAAAAATGGCGGAAATCGATTTGCGCCTCTGAACACAATAAAACAGGATCGGGAAGTTATTATCTCGAATTTGATTAACTCGATGCGATTAGAGTTTATTCAGATTTCGAGTCGTGCTCTGATTGCGTTCTGATTGGGCCAGTAATTCTATCAGACAGTTTCCGGCCTCTTTAGGACTCTGTCTTGGTTCTCATTATAAATTTTCAATCATCCATTTCAAGGGTCACTTCATAGATGAGTAGAATTGGATCAGCTCTAAGCAAATGCACTACCTACTTTAATTTCTTAAATTATTATAGAGAGTTATGTTGAATGTTAGCATGAATAAATTATGATACATATTCAAAATGAAATGTTTTTTTCTCTCCAATGCAGAAACTAAGGCTAGTAACACACCAGTTAGACAAGACAAGACATGATAGGATACGTTTAGTCACAATACTCCACATAGTTGCTTATGAAGACATGTCTAATTGAAATGACTAATCAGTGTGAGTTGGGTCATAAGCAACAATGTGAAGTATTGTTGATTATACAGCCAGGCGGGGAGTTTGACTGGGGCGGTACATCTGTCAAATGATAACGCAGGTGTCCTAAGGTCAGCTCAGCGAGGACAGAAACCTCGCGTAGAGCAAGAGGGCAAATGCTGCTAGTACTATCACTTCAGGCCCCACAACCAATACCTACTATTACTTCAGGCCCCACAACTAATTAATGACGTCATAACATGTAGATTGATTCTTCCTAGATCATAGTAGTTTCTACTAGCTTATCAATGTAGCTTTTGATACTGTATCGATTTTTTATTGGATGGAATACTATCTAAATTTTAGATTAAAGACACTTGTATTTTAATGAATAGGAATTTTATTGAAATAAAAACACTTTATTCCACAAATGCAATAATTTATCCATACTTTCAGCTTGACAAACATAGGCCAACTCGATTCAGTGATAGAGCTATTGATAAATAATTTCATCTCAACCAAATATACTTAATAATAGCCTGTATCAAAGTCGAAGGAGAGGTAAATTAAATATAAACCAAATTCTATTTAACTCTTTTTTAGGAAAGAGGCTCCTACAAACTTGATCACAATAAATCTGTGGTACAAAGAAACCCATCAGAAGACTGTTTTTCAGTTAGGTAAAACCTAATATTATGATGTTATGGACAGTTCCAACACTTTGCATTTACTTTTTTATTTATTAGTTCTAAAGTTCTTCCACACACTTTATTCACACTGTTCTTCCACACTCTAATGACACTGTTATTTCACATTTTATTTACACTGTTCTTTCACACGTTAATTAAATTCTCCACTCACACTTTATTTACACTGTTCTTCTACACTTCATGTAAACCGTTGTTTTGTAGAATTGAAGTTCTTTCTTCTTATCACTCGTATCCATTCTCGTTTCAAAGTTTCATCTTTCGAAAAAGAAAATACCATACGGAAACTTTTGGAGTCTTGTTATAATTCCCGCAACAATTAGGTACACAACAGTATCCCATGATTTAAAACCCCAAATTCATTATTACTTTTCACAAACGAATATTAGAAGAATGATAAACAAACCATATTCATTGAAATGGAAGACCGTGAAAATTGAATTTGTAATTCCAATTTTGTTGATTACCATATCAGATGTGATAACAAGCATCAGCGCTCTTATTCGCTTGCTTACCGCCAGTAGATCATCGATGATCTACATGTGATGACGTCATAGTTTATTAGAAATCAGTTGTGAGGCCTGAAGTAGTAGTAGGTATTGCCACAACTGAAGCTATAATAAACTATGACGTCATCACATGTAGATCGACGATCTACTGGCGATAGGCAAGCGAAATAAGAGCGCTGATGCTTGTTATCACATCTGATTGTGGTAACCAACAAAATTCCAATTACGAATTATATTTTCATGGTCTTCCATTTAAATGAATATGGTTTGTTTATCATTCTTCCAATATTTGTGTGTGAGAAGAAATGGTAAATTTGGGGTTTCAAATCATAGGATTCTACTGGTGTTTACCACGGTCTTCCATTTAAATGAATATAGTTTGATTTAAAACCCCAAATTTACCATTTGTGTGTGAGAAGAAATGGTAAATTTGGGGTTTTAAATCATAGGATTCTGTTGTTGTGTACCTAATTGTCGCCGGAATTATAACAAGACTCCAAAAGTTTATGTATTCTCTTCACGAGAGATGTAACTTTCAAACAGAAATTTATACATCAAGCGAAAAGAAGAAAGAACTTCAATCCAACAAAGCAACAGTCTACATGAAGTGTAAAAGAACAGTATAATTAATAGAGTGAGAGAGGAACATTTTAATTAAAGTATGAAAGAACAGTGTAAATAAAATTTGAAATAACAGTATAATTAGAGTGTGAAAGAACAGATTAAATAAAGTGTGTGATAGAACTATTGAACTAATAGATCAAAAAGTAAATGCAAGTGTTGGAACTGTCCATAACATCATAAGATTAAAGATTTACCTAACTGAAAAACTTCTGATGAGTTTCTTTCTCTGTACCACAGATTTATTGTGATCAAGTCTGTGAGAGCCTCTTTCCAAAAAGAAGAGTAACATCTAATTTGGTTTACCTTTGATGTACCTCTCCTTTGATCCTGATACAGGCTATAATTAAGTAATTTTTGTTGAGATAAATTTATCAATAATTGCTCTATCACTGAATCGAGTATGTCTATCAATTTGTGGAATAAAGTGATTTTATTTCAATAAAATGTCCTCTTAAATAGAATAGAAATGTTTTCAATCTGAAATTTAGATAGTATTTAACCAAATAAAAATCGATACAGTAACAAAAATTAGAGATCATACATTAATAAAAAAATACATCGATAAGCTAGTAGAGACTACTATGATTCTTGGAAGAATCAATCTACATTGTTATGACGTCATTAATTAGTTGTGGGGCCTGAAGTAATAGTAGGTATTGGTCTGGTAGTCACATAGTTGCTTATGAAGACATGTCTAATTGCAATTACTAATCAGTGTGAGTTGTGTCATAAGCAACAATGTGAAGTATTGTGACTAAACGTGTCTGATCATGTATTGTCTTAACTAACTAGTGTGCGCCTAGCCCAATTGAATTTGACAAACTTTTCAACGCAGAAACTTGACGAACAACTTTCCAATGTAGTATCTAGATGGCTGCTGAACTATGAAGTATGTAAATACTATGTCGTATGAACGATGAAGGCTGATCATGGAAACTGATCTTTGAAACATCGATTTGCGCTTATAAAAAATTGTTCTATCTTTGAACTATATGAAGGTTTGATTACATAAATAGTCAGGCAGGAGAGCCTTCATTGTGTTCTTTGAGTTATGTGAAATAACATTCGACAATTTAACAATTATTACTCAAAGATTACTCCTAATGATCATTTATTACAATGACACTCGACAATAATAATTACTTATATTTGAATCTTGTAAGGGAAGAAGTTTTGGGGCAGCTCCTGTTCTGTAATCAATTGTATTATTTATTTATTCTTACAAAAAACACAGTCATATCGGAAGAGAAAGACTGAGGATTCCTTGAACTATATCTTTTTTAAAAATGGAATATCAGGGACCGAGCTTCGCTCTGGATTACAAAAGCATAAAAGAATTATTACGAAAGAAGAAATTTTAATAACAGTAAATTGAGATTAATTCCCAGAGGGATGCAACAATTTCCCTCACAAAGGCCCAGTTGCACAGAAGCCGGATAAATTTCAATTAACTTCACGTGAACCAAATCAGAGAAGACTGAATAGTGAAGACTAAAATAAAAGATGGATCTACTGGAATTAATCAGGAATGAAAATAACCCGGCTTTATCGCAACTGACACTAAGTAACTGATTGAATGATCACAAAGGTTCAACAGCTGAGTCATAATTTTGACACAGTCCCACACACATGAAATCGCTCACTCACCTCATCACCAACAGACGACGAAATAATTATTATTATCAGCTGTTTTTCCAAGGATGAATAATAATGGTCCTTTTAATGTCCTTCAGTGAGTTTTCCCAGGGACCAGCGACCTAGTGCAATCGAATCCTTGTGTTATGAATAATTTACTATGTTCTGAATTTCGTGAGAATCGTTAGAGCCGTTTTCGAGATCCGGTGAAATACAAACATATAAACATATAAACATCTAAACATATAAACAGATGTTGTTCGTTCAATAGTATAAGATATATTAATATAGATAGATAGAACATTAATAGTTTTGAATGAATCAATTGAATCGAATCAATAAATACCACACTTCAATTATCGACACCATTCTAAGAGTTCAACTCAAATAACAATTTGATATCATCAACGATATTATAACAAGTAATTAATTAATCAATTCGAGAGAATTTCTGACAGAATTTGACAAATTGTTCATACATTTTGACAGGTAACATCAAGTGCTTTGATCATGTATAATTTAGGAAGAATTCTGAACATGGAAGCTGCCAGAATTCACCTCTATTCACAATTTAATATCAGCATGACAATATCCTCAACATTTGAGCAAATCTGTTTGAGAGAATATTGGTGACAGTGATTCCATAAATTTGGTGCTTTGAAGAAGCGATTTGTGACAGTGTATCCACAAATTTGGCGCTTTGAAGAAGCGATTTGTGACAGTGAATCTCCAAATTTGGCGCTTTGAAGGAACGATTTCCAACCACACATTACCTTCCAAACTAGATCACAGCCCCAACAAATCAGCATAATAATGGCACCGCTATGATATTATGACGACATTCGATGCGACCTCTTTGAAGAAGAGGATCGACGACATTAAATCTGCAAATTTGGAGCGTTGATGGGATGATTTCGCGTCAGAATTACATTTTACACACAGCTTTGTTCTCGGGTTTGATTAGGGTTTTCGGTGGAGAAGGTAGTAGATTCACTTGAAAACTGACAGTTGAATGGGATGCTAACAGTTAGAAGTTGTAGCTGACGGCAACCGAAATTCGCTGCAGTGTGACAGTCACTGTAAACGTGTATAGTGACTGTATTAATTGCGGCACTTGAACGTCGCCTGGCGGCAATTAGGCGAAGCTCAAAGGTCATCGACTAATAATGGAGCCGCGGCTCAAAGCGGCGACAAAAACCGCAAAATGAACGCCCGGGATTTCCATCTTAAATTCGGTGAACCATTGACTTATCAATGGGGCGTGGCACCGACATTAACCACGTGATAAAGCCTGCTTTTGGGAAATCCAGTTGCAATTAAGAGCTGAGAAGGATCACTATCACTGCTTTCTCGTTCGCTTCTAAACGGAGAGATTTTGGTGGGTTGAGTTTGGAGGAAACTGATGATTCAGAGTAACTGGGGCATTAAAATAAGATAATAATGCAGATTTTATGATAAACTATTATATACAATGAGTGAATGTAAATATAAAGGAAAAGAAAAATCTCAGTAGGCCTACCAGTTGTCAAGTCATACTTGAAAATGGCATCAATGTCCGAAACATGTTGTGATAAAATATTTCAAAAATCTGGTGTGGCGCACTCACACTACTTTCCTTGCCGTTATGAAAATTGATCACCTGACGCTACGGTAGTGTTCCCGCGCATCTCAAGTCTACTATTCGATGATTAGAGCCAGCTGGTGACAGGGTAATAACGCTGGAGACACACGAGGTCTGCTATCTCTTCATAGTGAATCATTTAATAGAATCAACAGTTGCCAATAGTTTGCAATTGGATAATCACATTTTCTCGATTTTCGAGTTTATTTTTTATTTTAGGTGGAAATGTTACTGAACGTTAATTGTAGAGATTCTCATGCTCAATCTATTCCACTCAAAATTGTTTGTTTAAATTGTATCTGAAGGTTGATAATTAAGAATCTAAAATCAAACTATGCATAGATGGGGCGGAACTCCTGAAATTTTTACAGATATGGGACTTATGGCAGTTGATAGAGCTTATCCATGACTATTTCAGGTGTAACTTTAATCAAAATCGTTGGAGCCGTTTTCGAGAAAATCGCGAAAAACCCTGTTCTTGACAACATTTTCGCCATTTTTGCCGCCATCTTGAATCGCATTTGATCGAAATTCTTCGTGTCGGAATCTTATATTGTAAGAACCTTACGTTCCAAATTTCAAGTCATTCCGTTAATTTGGAGATAAGATATCGTGTACACAGACGCACATACACTCATACACACACACACACACACATACAGACCAATACCCAAAAACCACTTTTTTGGATTCAGGGGACCTTGAAACGTATAGAAATTCAGAAATTGGGGTACCTTAATTTTTTCGGAAAGCAATACTTTCCTTACCTATGGTAATAGGGCAAGGAAGGTAATGAAACGTATAGAAAACATGAAATTAGGGTACCTCAATGTTTTTTGGAAAGCGATACTTTCCTTACCTATGGTAATAGGGCAAGGAAAGTAAAAAATCTGGTGTGGTACACTCACACAACTTTCCTTGCTTATTGAACTGGGAGCCTCATTCTTAAACGACAATAATTTAGAGAAATAACATAATGACGATTGGCGGCAACATAATTATTTGAAACTACGATCAGACTACTGTATATGTGTGTATATAATAAATTGTTTTCAGAGTACTTTTTCCTTTGTGTAAATTGTGAAATCCGATGATTTTCTAAAAGTCGTCAAAACAGCTGTTCTACAGATGAAATGTCTCGACTATGTGTTATTTTTATAGACTGCTCTACCTACCTACCTCATGCACGAGAAGGAGGTTACAAAGTCCATTTCTCAAGGATGGGGTGAACCCCCCATTAGTTTCCCAAAAAGGAGACTCATGCCAGTTGATGAAGCTGACAAATAACTATACAGAGTATGAATTTGAAATAAATCAGTCAAGTAATTTTTGAGGAAATCGTGAAAAACATGGTTTTTCAGTAATTATCCGCCATTTTTCTCGAGAATATTACGCAGCTCCTGCAATTTTCCCAGAAATGAGACTCATG
Organism: Nilaparvata lugens; assembly: GCF_014356525.2. Taxonomy (NCBI): domain Eukaryota; kingdom Metazoa; phylum Arthropoda; class Insecta; order Hemiptera; family Delphacidae; genus Nilaparvata; species Nilaparvata lugens. The sequence continues at coordinate 7,401,527 of NC_052507.1, forward strand.
TCAGTTGATAGGGCTTATAAATAGCTATCCATGGTATAAATTTGAAGAAAATCGTTAGAGCCGTTTTCGAGAAAACCGTGAAAAACATGGTTTTTTAGTAATTATCCACCATTTTTCTCAAGAATATTACGCAGCTCCTGCAATTTTCCCAGAAATGAGACTCATGTCAGTTGATAGGGCTTATAAATAGCTATCCATGATATAAATTTAAAGAAAATCGTTAGAGCCGTTTTTGAGAAAATCGTGAAAAACATGGTTTTTTAGTAATTATCCGCCACTTTTTCCGCCATCTTGAATCAAATTTTTTTGAATTTCTTATTGTCGGGTCCTCATTGTATAAGGACCTCAAGTTTAAAATTTCAAGTCAATCGGTTAATTAGGAATGGAGTTATCGTGTTCACAGACATACACACATACACACATACACAAACACACACATACCAACACCCAAAAATCATGTTTTTGGACTCAGGGGACCTTGAAACGTATAGAAAACTTGAAATTGGGGTACCTCAATTTTTTTTGGAAAGCGATACTTTCCTTAACTATGATAATAGGGCAAGGAAAGTAAAAAGGGTACTGAGATTTTTATATTTCTTTATATTTATATTACAAGTAGCCCTATACAGAAAAGAGATAAATAAGTGAATGCCTTGGAGCTGTGCTAATACATACTATGAACTGTCTTTTTTTCGTTAGGGCTACCTTTTAATATAAATAAACATATAAATCTGAGTACCCTTTTTATGACGAAATAATTTAAAAAAGGTATTCACATTTAGCCTATATTCTCATTCAAACTAAGAACTATATATTTTGATTACATAGCCCGATGATATGATATGAATTGAGTCCTAGTTTCCAATCGTATTCTAAATTTATACTAATTCACGATTGATTATTCAATGATGAAATTATTATCATGACAAACTGGGGCACTATCATTGATAGTAACATAGTAGATTCATTGCAGGATGTTTCATGGTAAACTAACATTCATTCTTTGTGTAGTTGAGAAGTTGATATTGTGGTAATTATTCATATTGAATGATAAAGACTAAGAAATTGTCAAAAAACCACAGATTTATTGATTCCTAGAAAGACCGGTTTCGGTTATTACAGCATTGTCAATCTCTGATAAACCTTGTTTTTCAAACAGTGTTTTTTTGACAATTTCTTAGTCTTTTTCATTCAATATCATTCATTCATTTATTTATTTGTGGATACAATCACAAATCATAAATCAATATGATTAGGAAGGAATAACAGGCTTGGTCAAAAACTATTCCATTCCCAAATTTTGATAATAAATAGATATATTGACATTTATATTTTGTCATGAGCGAGTTCTGCAGCCCAGGTTGCTTGATGGTTTGATTAACGTATACCACGTGCAATTAAGAACTAGACTCAAGAACGTTATGATGACGTGTTCAGTTACAACCCTGTAGCTGGTGCCATCTACCAGCAGAATTGAGAACTACACCAGTAGGCGTTCCAATCCACCAATTAGAAGAGAGTATGGGGAGCTGGGAGGCGTGGCTTGCTGTCATTGGTCCGTTATTCCAAGACTCCCGCTCACTTCTTTACACAGACACACTCAATCTCTCTCTTTCTCTCTCTCTCTCTCTCTCACTCTCTCTCTCTCTCTCTCTCTTCAAGTAAAGAATTAATTGAAAGGAAATTCATGAGCATCATTTCCCAAGAATAGACCCATACATATTACCAATACTGTGTAACCTATGAAGTTCCATTGATAACATATCTCATGAGAACGCATTCAATATCGGTTTTAAGTCCTATTAATATTCAACTTTCGTCAAACGATTAAATGTATGGTGATATTCATGATATTATCCTCGATAAGTAAATAGGACATGAAGTTTCAAGTGAATATAGGTCTATTATAATTGTCTCTTTTCTGTATAGGGCTACTTGTAATATAATAATAGGAATGAAAATAAAATCTCAATACCCTTTTTACTTTCCTTGCAAAGTTAGTTAAACTATTGAATTCTTTCAATCAATGTATGGTCGCATTTTTACTTTCCTTGCCCTATTACCATAGGTAAGGAAAGTATTGCGAAAAAAATTAAGGTACCCGAATTTCTAGATTTCTATACGTTTCAAGGCCCCCTGAGTCCAAAAAAGTGATTTTTGGGTATTAGTCTGTATGTGTGTGTGTGTGTGTGTGTGTGTGTGTGTGTGTGGTGTGTGTGTGTGTGTGTGTGTGTGTGTGTGTGTGTGTGTGTGTGTGTGTGTGTGTGTGTGTGTGTGTGTGTATGTGTGTGTGTGTGTGTATATGTGCGTCTGTGTACACGATATCTCATCTCCCAATCAACGGAATGACTTGAAATTTGTAACCTAAGGTCCTTCCCCTATAAGGATCCGACACGAACAATTTCGAACAAATCCAATCCAAGATGACGGCTAAAATGGCGAAAATGTTGTCAAAAACAGGGTTTTTCGCGATTTTCTCGAAAACGATTTTGATCAAATGTATACCTAAAATAGTCATTGATAAGCTCTATCAACTGCCACAAGTCTCATATCTGTAAAAATTTCAGGAGCTCCGCCACATCAATGCAAAGTGTGATTTTAGATTCCCGATTATCAGGCTCCAGATAAAATTTAAACAGAAAATTTAAAGTGAAAAACATTGAGCATAAAGATCTCTACAATTAATGTTCAGTGACATTTTCACCTAAAATTGGAAATAAGCTCGAAATTCGAGAAAATGTGTTTATCCATTAAAGCAAACTGTTGGCAACTGTTGATTCTATTAAATCATTCACTATGAAGAGATAGCAGACTACGTGTGTCTCCAGCGTTATTGTCCTGTCACCAGTTGGCAGATCTTTGAATAGTAGACTTGGAATGCGCGTGTACACTTGCGTCAGGTGATCAATTTTCATAACGGCAAGGAAAGTTGTGTGAGTGCGCCACACCAGATTTTTAAATTATTTTATCACAAATAATTCAAAAAAGGTACTAAGATTTTTTTCTATTTATAGGCCTATTATTGATTCACATAATATAATGACAAGTTGCGGATTTTCATCGCATTAATTATGTGTTTGTTCATTTAATTTATCTATCTGTTTTTACTGATCTTGATTTCATTATAAAGAGCTGTATCAATTCTAAAATCATGTTAAATATAATGAGGAATGATTGAACTTGTGGCTAGAGAATGATATTTATTTTTCTAGTCACGCCAATTATTTAACCAAAAATTGATTATTTATTTTCTCGTAAACTGTATTTAATTGGTGGATAAATTTGATTTGAATTAATTTCAAAATCACTTCATAGTTCATGAGCGGTTACTCCAGCCCTGTAGGCTCACAAGTTCTATTTGAAATTTTAAGTGATTAATAATATTGCTATGGAATAGAATGATTAATCCTTAATCACCCAAAGTTCACATTCACTTTTTAACAAAAGCATACAATCATGAGGTCTTCACTATTACAAAAGTTGAATGAAAAAGACTAAGATATTGTCAAAAAACCACTGATTTATTGAAATTAGAAAGACCGGTTTCGGTGACAATGGTGTAATAACCGAAACCGGTCTTTCAAATTTCAATAAATCAGTGGTTTTTTGACAATATCTTAGTCTTTTTCATTCAATATGAATAATTACCACAATATCAACTTCTCAACTACACAAAAAGTATTACAAAAGTATAAGAATATGCATGACAAGTTGACATAGATTTTGAACAAAACCATGCATCACTAGACAAAGTTCGCAACATCCTGGGATGGAGTTTCCCTGATAAAGATTAACAGTGAGTTGTCTCTGCTACTCTCTCTCAACCATTATTCACATTTCAACATTGCAAATCATACATCAAAACTTCACAGAATTTTGTCTCTCCAAGATTACCATGTGCTCCTCCTTTGAATTTTTCCCTGCGAGAGATGTGTTTCTATAGACTGAATGCTTTGTGTAATGAGTTTGTTTGCGAGCTCGCTGACGAAAATGTTGGACAGAGAGATTTTTTCTCAGAACAGAGTGTCGCTTCAAAAAATGAAGAGGCTTTTCTTCTTTCCATGACAAGTAACTGTATAGAGAGTCATTATAGTTTTTTAATTAAACACATAAAATAATCAATGTTGCATAAAGAGATTCTTTCCTCAGAACAGAATGTTTGCTTCAAAGAATGAAGAAGCTTCCCCTTTTTCATGACAGTAACTAACTATATGGAGAGTCATCGTTGTGTTATAATTAAACACATAAGATATTTACTTTCACACTAAAAACTATAAGAGCGTATTGTGGTTTTATATTAGTATTATAGTTTAGTATTATAGTTTATATTAGTATTATAGTAGTATTATATTTTAGTACGTATTGTCTGTGTAGAAAGCTACAAAGAGAGGAGCTCTTCCAAGAGCTATTGTAGTGTTATAATCAAGCACATAAGATAACAAATGATCAGCTCTGCCAGTAAAAATTATAAGAACTGGAGAAAGAAAATTATCACTGCACAGAGCTATCAAGACTTTACGAATCCTTCAGCGTCGACCAAACAAAACATTATAAAACATTAAAATTTATAAAAATAAAACATTCAAACATTTAAACATTTAAAAATAAAACATTTTACATTAAAACATATAGAACATTAAACTAAAACATTATTCATTATTAGTACTACTAGTAGTTATGTAGACAGTAGACCTCGCGCGTAATAAACCGCAGCCTCCTCTTATACTGTCCATCAGAGTAAATCCTGTCTGTATGTCGTGTCGGCGAGATATCGGTGTGAAAACGGCTGATGGCTGTTCGGGTGCTATGGTGTATCAAAAATGCTAACATCAAAAGCTAATCTCCTTCAAGACATACTGGCAACAGGACAGCCCGAGTTCAATGCAGAGAAAGTTCGAAAGACAATACTATGTTATTTTAGTTATTAATTGCATGCGTTATTTCACGCAATCAATAGTTCATTTAATAGTGCATAAAAATCGCATTCAATGAGGCATGCAATCTACACAGCTGCTGATTTTTTACCAAGTTACAATGACATATTGGATTGCATGCGTCATGACATGCAAATTGATAATCGACTCGACAGCTGATTTATGATGAATATTTCTATAGTCTGATTCTTACTCTAATATTGGCGTATGAAGAGGGCTCCTTTCCCCTTCTATACTATCCTTGAAATGCAAAACTTCCAAAAACCTTGTATATACGTCGACGCGCAATTTAAAAAGGAACATACCTGTCAAATTTCATGAAAATCTATTACCGCGTTTCACCGTAAATGCGCAACATATGAACATATAAACATTTAAAAATATAGACATTTAAACATAGAGAGAAATGCCAAACCGTCGACTTGAATCTTAGACCACACGCTCGGTTGATTATCTCCGAGAGCTGATTACTATAGTGTCATTTTTTCTATTCCTTCCATAATTAATATGCATAGACTCCTATGTAATGATGAACCTGAATGATAGTTTTCTCTGTCCATTCAATCATGATCATAACTTTATCGAACCAAACCCATATTATATTATGTAAAACAGTAGGCATTTTTTATAAATTTGCCTGCCTTACTGGAGAAATATTCGCTCAGGTATAGTGCTGATGCGTGAATAGTATTGCTCCAAGCTTTTTTTATCATTATAATGTTATTTCGTCATACCTCATCAATCTGTTCCCAGTAATGTAAGCAGAATAGAATATTGTATGAAAATAATCTCCATCGAAAACTTCACGTCTATTCAATCTTGGAGATGAATTTTTCTCTCCATGTAATAATACTGGAAGCGATTTTCCATTTCTGAAAAATGGGAAATGAGAGTAATGAGATAGAAAAAATAGAATGTTGCATCTCTAGAAAATGCCATGTCTAGGAAAGGACGTTCTTTACCAACGTTATCGTACTGGAAGAATAGGGACTGGCTTGAATTTTCAATTGAAATGAACCGTAGCGAACTATTTTTCATTTATTTTTTTTGTGTAGTTGAGAAGTTGATATTGTGGTAATTATTCATATTGAATGAAAAAGACTAAGAAATTGTCAAAAAACCACTGATTTATTGATAATTAGAAAGACTGGTTTCGGTTATTACACCATTGTCAATCTCTGATAAACTTATTGACAATGGTGTGATAACCGAAACCGGTCTTTCTAATTATCAATAAATCAGTGGTTTTTTGACAATTTCTAAGTCTTTTTCATTCAATTTTCCATTTACAATTTCACTCGCCTTTGTCATTTATATTGCATGTGTCACTTTTCTTTTTATGGAGTACTTTTTATAGTTTTGCAACTCAATTTTTGTTCATTATGGATAATACTACATGAATCAGAGTGCAACTGAATTTACACGGAATGTAATATTCCACCCATGTTCCAATAGTATGCGAATGACCGTGTCGTCTACAATAAGCTGCGCCTAGGAAAACGTGGTGGAATTTTCGCTGCATTTACTAGATCTATTATATCATTTTCTACCGTATTCATTTTCTATTTACAAAATTTATATTGCTTTGATTCATTCTATACCCTTTTTTGTGTATAATTGAACGCCTAGAAAGCAAGGAAAAGTTTTTCTTTGACTGAAATGGGAGCTTTAAAACTTCTACACTTTACTAGACGTGAGAAATTTCTGCACTCAGACAATTCATAGGACAGAGCCTGCCAAAAAGACGATAGAGTCTGATTATGCATATCCCACAATAATGAGACGCCTAATATCTTTCCATTAGTTTCAACAATAATAGCGCTTGGTTGAATTCAATGTGAAAAATATATCTATGTTGATGTTTGACCAATGCTCAGTTTCACCAAGCTCGTTCGTGATATTTGACCTGAGTGCTTACCAACAACTATTTACCTTGGGTTATGGGGTGCAGAATAATGAAATAACTCCAGTTATCTCTACTGATTCACGAGCTTAAATCCCACCAATATCAATTCCAAATAAATGAATGATGAAGAAGAAATATTTAAATAATAAATAATAATAAATTACAATGGAAATTAAGCTGATTGGCCAGTCTTTTATCAATGTGTTTAATCAAGTGTTTTAATTGCATTCCTGAGGATATATGGCTGTGTAGCAGCTATAAGTTATTTGTTTCAAAGATAATTAGGACACTGGTAGAGGCTTGTCCTTATACCATTGAGGAGTGTTTTAGAGCATTCATGTGACTCCATTCTAAAAATGACATGTTGTATGCCACTTGAGCACCGCTCAGAATTTGTGGCTTCACACAACAAAAATATAATGATAATAATAATAATAATATAATAATAATAATAATAATAATAATAATAATAATAATAATAATAATAATATAATAATAATGATAATAATAATAATAATATAATAATGATAATAATAATAATAATAATAATAATGATAATAGTCTTTTTCCTACAGATACCCTGAAAAGTGACCATTTGTGCACTGATTGCAGGCTGCAAAGAATCACTTTTCCGCACTAGTGCGCAAAGTGATTACTTTGCGTATTCCAGATTTGCAGCATGACAACGCAAAATAGTTAGTAGGTTATATGGAGCACCAGTGCAGCAAAATCAAAATTAAGTTGGTAACAGTGACTGCTGTGGCTGCTATAGTGAGCAGAGGTGCAACCAAGCACAACGCGCTAATTATTAAGTAGATATTATAACGGAGGACAACGACAGCACAGTGCCACCACAGCACACACCACACAGCTGCCCCCCGCCATTCAAACACACATACATTATTCAGGCAATTTTACCCATAATTACCCACTTTTCATATTCAATGGTAACTGTAGGAAAAATTTAATGTGAAATACGTGCGCAAAAATCGTTTGCTGCACTCAAGAAACCATTCCGCCCTCGCCTACGGCTCGGGCGTAAACGTTTCTTTCGATGCAGCAAACTGTCACTTTGCGCACTAGTTGCACAAATAACTATTATCAATCACTCATAATGTAACCAAGGTATGCCAACTTCCTCAAATCAATAATAGATGAGAACAAAAATAATACAGTAGATGATAATGATTCACATACAGGTAGATTCTATTAGAAGACTTTCCACTCCAATAAAGTCGGTACCAGTGGCTAGAAAATGCTCAGGAGGATTTTCAGGAAACCTCATACACACAGACACAGGACTCGAAAGCCCCCACGCACGCGCAAGTGCAAGCAAGAGCTTCAGCTAGAGTTATGTTTAGTTTGGCTACACGAAATTGGATCAGCTCCAAAGAGAAGATCCGTCGAAGGATTACTTCGACATCAAGCAGTGGGGCCAAGGTGGGTGAACGACAGAGAGAGAGTGAGTGTGAAAGTAATGAGGTTGGAGAACCCCTCAAGGGATTCTTCGCAGATACTTTGTCGTCGCGAACTTTCGTTTTACATCCGAGGACTTTCATTTTCTCAGTTCGTTTCGACTTTTGCTCCTAGATAAATCATTTAATCCGCCAATATAAGTTTGTTTCCAGTGTTATTTGCCGAGGGAAGTCACAGATACAAGTCGTGAAAAAGGCAGACACCGCAGAAATGACGCTAAGCGCTCGATGCCGCCAAGAGAAGAAATATGACAAAGTGTTGTGTTTACAATCCGAAAGTTTGATGCCAGCAAAGTTAGGTGGCTTATGTCCTTTACTTTCTCGGATGACTTTTACTCTCGGAATTGCAACCACAATACAAGGGGAGTGGTTATTGAACAAGGGATAGTAATGGCTCAAATTGCATCACTATATTTCATTTGAAATGAAGCGATGGGACAGTTTTTGAACAAGATAAAAGTGACGGCTAGAATGACATGGATACATTCCTTTCAACATGCAGTCATGAGGCAGTTTCTGATCTTATTTCAATTCAACTTATTCATATTGTACGGTACGAATATAATGATACTAGCCGTCAGGCTCGCTTCGCTCGCCATATTCGTGTAGCCAGGGGGCTCCGCCTCCTGGACCCCCGACTGGATCGTCTAGGGATGAGATCAGCAGGCTCGCTTCGCCCGCCTGCATTTTTCATTTGGGCATTTTTATCATGAATGTTAGGACGATCCAGTCGGGGGTCCAGACTAAACGTCTGGCTAAACGGATATGGCGAGCGAAGCGAGTAGCTCTGATTGAAGTAGCAGTGGCCAATCAATTTTTCCGCGATAAATGCATTTCAATCTTCAACTTGGTGCCAACCTAACAAAGTCAACTCAACTTAATGCCAACCTGACAAAATTATTAATTTAGTTACCAGTTAACAACTGTTTCGAAGAGGTACTTTCTCTAGATTATAGCTCTATATTAACATATGGTATGGACATTTTTCAATTATAATTAGGAGAATAAGAAGAATATACAAGCTAAAAGACGAACTTCAAACCCTTAAAAACCACCCTTAAAGTTAAAATATTGCCAAAAGATTTCATAGTGCACCTCTAAAGGGCTAACTGAACATACCTTCCAAATTTGAACGTTTTCGGTCCGGTAAATTTTTAGTTCTGCGAGTGAGTGAGTGAGTGAGTGAGTGAGTGAGTCAGTGAGTCAGTCAGTCAGTGAGTGAGTGCCATTTCGCTTTCATATATATAGAAGAAGATAAATAATGTATTTTATTTTAAGATTTATTATGCAATTCTAAAGTTTGTTTAATTTCTGTATTAGTTGTTTTTCTCCGTCTGAATTATTTTGTGTGGAGTGCGGTTTTGGGCAGTGTGCCTGTCGCATCTACACTGATGTACTTCATTGTATCATCTTTTTTCCAATAAATTGGGATTGAAATTGGAGATAATACTCACGGCTTAAATATTACGTGAATATTTTCCACTCGAAATAATACAGCCATGGGACGCGATTCAACACCAGCAGAAATAAAAGACAATGTGCTGACAAGAACAGCTGAAAATTGATAACTAACGAGTGTAAATTTATATCAGCAACTAGATAAATTTTAGAAGTAAGTACAGAAACTGATGAAGATCAAGAATTAAACTAAACTCCCAATCATGTTTCGCTTGATCTATTATCCAATAGTCGGAGTAATACACACAATTTCACTGAAACCATTCAAATCTATTTTTAAAAATAGATTAATAAACTACCGCAGATTTAAAAAAATAATTTTTTTTCGGAAATTTACCTAATCAACTATGTAAAACCCTCGTAGATAGTGAAGCTTTGGTGATAGATGGTTGAAGTGTCATTGGTATGTTGCTGTTCCAGCTACGTTCGTGATAAGAAGGTTTCTATTTCTTGTGTTATAAGTGTGGTTTCTATTTTGGAAGCTTTCTGGGTTTCTGTGTTAGTCTGTGAATGATTTTCAGGGAGAAGTGCTTTCTTGCGTCACAGAGAAAACACAGAAAAATTCTTCTTTCTTCTGTACTTGCGTCCATCATCCCTCATCCATTGTAGAGCTCATAGAAAACCAATCTGGCACAAGTTCTAAATAGGTAGTGTGTTGGCCTTTTCGGTCTCAAAATTCTATAGTTTTTCAAAGTTTGGAAATTTCTAATTAATTGTGATCAATTCAATTAAATATAGAAGTTTTTTCAATTTGAAAATGATTTTTGTGTGTTTTGAATTGTAAATTGTGTGTGTAATTGAAGAATGTAAAGTGACACATAACCTATCTACATTTGGACTGTTGTATAAATTAGAATTGGAACCGTTTTGGGCTTATAAGCCTGTGCTACTTTTCTGTAAGTTGTGTAATTCTGAAAGATTAAATAAATAAATAAATTTCTATGAACACAGAACATAATAATTCGAACAAGAAACCTATGATTGAACGAAATTTGGAATAATCCATGAATCTAGCCAACAAAATATTATCTTCCGAACATATTCCATCATGATACAGGAGTTTGTCCCTCTGTGGTAGTAGCAACTCCGCACACACAAAATATTATTGTTAGCCTGTGATATTTTATTCAACAGTTGGCAATTTGGACTTTCTCTCTCACTGACATAACCGATTGAAAGTAAAAATCTCGCTGAATTGATAATTTCGAGGTTTCCTTTTGTGGTTGGAATGCTGGCTAACTGCGTACGTGCTTGTGTGATGATGATGATGATGATGATGAGGAGGAGGAAGAGGAGGATGAGGATGAGGTGGAGGAAGAGTGAGAGGAGGAGGATGAGGAAGTGAAGATGGTGAAAGGAGAGAATGAGGAGCAGGTGAAGGAGGAGGAGGAGACGGAAGAGAATGAGGAGGATGGAGGGAAGAGGGTTGAAGAGGAGGTGAATTGAATTGAATCGCTGCCTTTATTAAAAACCTAGGAGAGCGAAGTTAGGGCGCAGCCGGCCCTCTCTTACACTTAACCCCCCATACTATTCTAAGTTACAACTAAAACAACATCATAAACAATGAACTAAAGTAGAAGAAAACAACAAATAAGAAAACAAGAAAGAAATATGAATATGATAAAAATAAAAAAAAGAGAAAACTTGAACTCCTTCCGAATTTAAGTACCTGAAAGGGGTTATGCAAAAGGAAGAAGAAGGAGGAGGAGGTGGTGGTAGAAGATAGGTGAAAGAGGAGGAAAAGGAGCATGAGGAGAAGAAGTGGAAGGAGAAGGAGAAGAAGGAGAAGGAGAAGAAGGAGAAGAAGGAGGAGGAGAAGAAGAAGAAGGAGGATCAGATGATGAGTTACGAAGGGGAGTAGAACGAGGAGGAGCAGGAGGAGTAGGATGATGATAATGAAGAGGAGAAGGAGCAGAGAAAGAGGAGAAGGAGAAGAAGGATGAGAGGGAGAAGAAGGAGGTGAAGGAGAAGAAGGAGAAGAAGAAGGAGGATCAGATGATGAGTTACGAAGGGGAGTAGAACGAGGAGGAGCAGGAGGAGTAGGATGATGATAATGAAGAGGAGAAGGAGCAGAGAAAGAGGAGAAGGAGAAGAATGAGGTGAAGAAGGAGAAGAAGGAGAAGGAGAAGAAGGAGGTGAAGGAGAAGAAGGAGAAGAAGAAGAAGAAGAAGGAGGAGAAGAAGGTGAATGAGTGAGATAAGGAGCAGATAATGATTCAGAAGGGGGAGCAAGGGATAAGCAGGAGAAAGAGGAGCCTGTGGAGAAGAAATAGAAGGAAAAGAAAGAGAAGGAGGGTAAGCAGATGATCATTCATAATACTATATTATCAATACTCTAATGCTCCATTCAATCTTCATTGTAATTAATAAGTTTTCATAATATGTGAAATTTGTTGCATAATTGGCTGTTGTACTGTAATTTATTGTAGATTCGTGTATAAACCAGAATGTATTGTAACTTACTTGAATAAATAAATTTGAATTTAAAAAAAAGGGGAGGAAGATGAGGAGGAGTAGGAGGAGGAGTAGAATGATCACGTGACGTGGGAGAGGATGGTCAGGATGATGAGGAGGATGGTCGGGATGCTGAGGAGGATGGTCAGGATGAGGAGGAGGATGGTCAGGATGAGGGGGAGGATGGTCTGGATGAGGAGGAGGATGGTCAGGATGAGGAGGAGGATGGTCAGGATGAGGAGGAGAATGGGCATGATGAGGAGGAGGATGGGCAAGATGAGGAGGAGGATAGTCAGGATGAGGAGGAGGATGGTCAGGATGAGGAGGAGGATGGTCAGGATGAGGAGGAGGATGGTCAGGATGAGGAGGAGGTGGGTCAGGATGCTGAGGAGGAGGGTAACAACACACATGGTAGTGTTTACTGGTGCATTAAATAAGTATACGCACAGAGCAGAGACCCTCTCGCTCTAACTGTGGATGAGAGAGTTAACATTGCGCCGAATTTATGGTGGCCAGAATGACCATTAATTCATCGACTAAATGTCCATATATCAGACCGCAATCGCTTTGCCAGTGGGGCCGTGGTGAGGGGGTGCTCATACACTCTTCCCCCCATCTATTTAACCACTCTCAGCGCCAGGAGGGGGAAGGGCCCGTTTTTAAACCCCCTGACCGACCTGAATGATTGAACGACCTAACGAAACCATGGCGCGACCAAAGTGGTTGATATGGAATCACTATTTTGTAGCTTCTGAATTAAAATTTGATTTCAAATGTTGTCCTCATGAAAATCTTCAATGCTCCTCATTCTACCTATGCTGAAAGTATGGAGAAATCTATATATATAAAAGCGAAATGGCACTCATTCACTGACTGACTGACTGACTCACTCACTCACTCGCAGAACTAAAAATCTACCGTACCAAAAACGTTCAAATTTGGTAGGTATGTTCAGTTGGCCCTTTAGAGGCGCACTATGAAATCTTTTGGCAATATTTTAACTCTAAGGGTGGTTTTTAGGGTTTAAAGTTCGTCTTTTAGCATGTATATTCTTCTTCTCCCAATGTCCTAATTATAATTGAAATTTCCATATCATATATCATATGTTACTATAGAACTATAATCTAGATAGAGTTCCTCTTCGAAACAGTTGTTAACTGGCAACTAAATTAATAATTTTGTCAGGTTGGCATTAAGTTGAGTTGAATTTGTTAGGTTGGCACCAAGTTGAAGATTGAAATGCATTATTATCGCGGAAAAATTGATTGGGCACTGCTACTTCAATCCTGGGAATATTATATTACTAGCCGTCAGGCTCGCTTTGCTCACCATATCCGTTTAGCCAGATGTTTAGTCTGGACCCCCGACTGGATTGTCCTAACATATGATAAAAATGCTCAAATGAAAAATGCAGGCGAGCGAAGCGAGCTTGCTGATCTCATTTTTGGACGATCCAGTCGGGGGTCCAGGGGGCGGAGCCCCCTGGCTAGACGGATATGGCGAGCGAAGCGAGCCTGACGGCTAGTTCGCAATATTGACGGATTCACTTTCCAAACTGCTGTCAGAGTTACCTACGGATAACAACAAAGCTTCTCATACAAGCAGTGCTCACAGTATATAGTGCGGTCCACGTTATAATGACAGTATTTGATCAACTTTGGCTTTGCTATCCTTGTCTATCATTCGACAAAGCCTGTGGTACTATCCTTTTTTGGTCCACAACGATGACAATTATGTTTTTGACGGTGTAGAAATATAATCAATTAATGTTTATATTATTGTATTACTTTATGATTGGCTACCTACTGTAACATCGACCCAAATACAGACCCTAGAGGTCCATATGGGCGATTAATGAAGTGATTGTGATACTTGTTTTGTTTTTTTTTTTGAATAAATAATTTGAATTTGAATTTTGCAGAGAATTGGCATCGCTATTCTTCTATCTTTATCTACTGCCATTATAACGTGGACCACACTATAGGGTAAATCTCACTGTTACCAGATTCCCTCTGGATATGTCGATAGATCTTGTGTGAGTGTGTTAATAAAAAATGAAATTGTCTTATCTTTCCTGAGTCGGTATTGTAATATTAATGTATCAGGTATTAATTAGGTGTGTATTAAGGTGCGTACAGACTTTCGCTCTGCTCCGTAACCGAACGTCACTCGAGCAGATCGATTGATGATCGACCGGGGAGCAACAGTGGTTCGACCGGGGAACGCGAGAAGATCTAACATCTTCTGTAACGTTCATGATGGGTGCGTGGGCGGTGCGACAGTGGTTCGATGGTGGTACGAGGGCGGTACGAGGGAGGAGCGTGCTCGGTGCGGGTTGGAAGCGCGAATATTTGTACGCAGCTTTAAGGTGCGTACAGATTTTCGCTCTACTGCTCCGCAACCGAACGTCACTCGAGCAGATCGATTGATGCTCGACCGGGGAGCAAGAGTGGATCGACCGGGGAACGCGAGAAAAGCTAACATATCTTCCGTAACGATCATGATCGGTGCGACTGCAGAGCGGAAAACGGAGCGACTGGGGTGCGATGGAAGAACGAGGGGCGGTACAAGGGCGGAGCGTGCTCGGTGCAGGTTGGAGGCGCGTATATGTGTACGCAGCTTTAGGTGTAAAGGTGCGTACAGATATACGCGCCGCGAACATGAGCAATTCACTTTCAATCAGCTGATTATATCTGAATTTTTACAGAAACGGTAAGATACAGATATAAAAAGCTTTGCATCAGCTGATTAAAAGTGAATTGCTCATGTTCGCGGCGCGTAAATCTGTACGCACCTTTATATATGGTGATATCATGTATTGTATTGATGTATTAGGCTGGGGGGGAGAAAGATGTATTGAAGAAACTTTGTAAAATATTGTACACACACACTTGATAATATTGATACTTATAGTGGACTGTGTAATGACATATGAGATCATATAATTTTGCAAGAATATGCGATGCGATGCGGTTCTTCACTCTACGGCTCTACTTAGCTCCACCAGAGACAAGAAAAATAGCTTTATCTATTGCTCTACTTGACTTAATCAAGCGCCGCAGTGCAGGATGGTTTCTTACAGCTTGGGCGTTGTTGTCATTTGAGATGGGTGTCTGGCTTGGAAGTGTTTAGGCCGCATTGCAGGATGACTGTTAACTGTTGCCGGAAGATCAACAGCTGGGTTTTTTTCGTTATTTTCCGTGATACAGAAATTCTGTTTGCAGATTCTTTCTCAGCGACCCCAAGTTTAACCTGAAGGCTCAGAATGTCAACAATGTTTTTAAATGATTAAAAATAATCATGAAAAGTCATTAATATGGTAGTACACCACGTTTCTGGAAACTTTTTACTGGTGACTGGATTTATTATTGACACACAAAAATCAAAATAATCGTGAGAAAGAAAACTGCTGATGAACGCGAATAAGACCGCCACTCCATTGTTCTATTGTCTCGGCTGCTTGGCTGAGCCTGGCTGGAGGGATCAAATAACCGACTGGTTTGGTCTTTCGTCTGTCCGCTAGGCGGAGCTACGCCGACCATCGCTGGGTGGAAGACCGTACTGCGGCCGCTCGCATTCCCACCAACGCTGCTATTACGATGGAAATGATGAAGATGATACGATCGAAAATGATACAAATATGTAACGTAGATGATACAAGGATAGCAACACCAATATTGATCAAATACTGCCATTAATACGTGGACCTCACTATAGCAGGATGTTACAGAGATGATAACAAAGATGATACGATGATGATACAATGATGATAGACAAGGATAGCAACACCAATGTTAATCAAATACTACCATTATAACGTGGACCTCACACTATAGGAAGATACAGAGATGATAACAAAGATGATACGATGATTATACAATGATGATAGACAAGGATAGCAACACCAATATTAATCAAATACTACCATTATAACATGGACCTCACACTATGGGAAAATTATACAGAGATGATAACAAAGATGATACGATGATAATACAAGGATGATAGACAAGGATAGCAACACCAATGTTAGTCAAATACTACCATTATAACATGGACCTGACTTCAGCCATGACTCACGGGTGTTATCAGTGCCTGCTTGATATATATTATGCAACTCCCGCGTTTTACAGCTACGCGGTTGTTATCAGGCGGTAATAATCGGCGCGCATTTCAAATTACTCGATTATCGGTTAATGTTGGTTTTGTGGTGTTGAAATGCTCAAATTTATTGTGATTGCAATGAGCTGGGATGCATTGTGTGAACATCGATCTTGGTGATGAATGGCAGAGAAGTAGGCAGTTGTTAAAAATCTGGTGTGGTGCACTCACACAACTCTCCTTGCCGTTATGAAAATTGATCACCTGACGCTAGTGTTAACGCGCATCTCAAGTATCTTTGATGTGGAACATAATATAGTTGAATCTCAATTAGGCCTATACTGATTACAAGAGCAACATTTGTATGAAAATAGCATAAGAGAATGGAATTTTATTTTTTCTTTTTTTCTTGATATTGTAATGTAAAATTATAAAATCTAATTATGTTATTAATATTACGATGTATATTAGTATCTTATGCTATCCAACATTCTAGAGATACACCATCCCTCATCACAAGCTTTGCTTAAAGAGGGATGCAACAATATTATTTAGAATATGATATTTTATGTAAAAATTCATTATTTTATAAAGAATTTGTATTTTATGTTTGTAAGTATGAATTGTATAATAATTTTTTGTTGACATTAATAAATTGAAAATTGAATTGAATTGACATTGAAAATCAAAGATCTGAGCCAGCTGGTGATAGTTCAATAACGCTGGATACACACGGGATCTGCTATCTCTTCATAAAGAATGATTCAATAGAATCAACAGTTGCCAAAAGTTTGCAATTGAATAATTACAATTCCTCAAAATTTGAGCTTATTTTCAATTTTAGGTGAAAATGTTACTGAACATTAATTGAAGAGATTTCCATGCTCAATTTTTTCCACTTAAAATTTCTCTTCTAAATTATATCTGAGACCAGATAATTGGAAATCTAAAATCGAACTTTGCATAGATGGGGCGGAGCTCCTGAAATTTTGACAGATATGGGACTTGTGGCAGTTGATAGAGCTTATCAATGACTATTTTAGGTATAACTTTAATCAAAATCGTTGGAGCCGTTTTCGTGGAAATCGCTAAAAACCCTGTTTTTGACGACATTTTCTCCATTTTAGCCGCCATATTGAATTGCATTTGATCGAAATTGTTTGTGTCGGATCCTTATATTGTAAGGACCTTAAGTTCCAAATTTCAAGTCATTCCGTTAATTATTGGGAGATGAGATATCGTATACACGGACGCACATACACCCATACACACACACACACACACACACACACCCACACACACACACACACAACACACACACACACACACACACACAACACACACCACACCACACACACACCACACACACACACACACACACACACACAACACACACACACACACACACACACACACCACACCACACACACAACACACACACCACACACACACACCACACAACACACACACACACACACACCCACACACACACAACACACACACACACACACACCACACACACACACACCACACACACACACACACACACACCACCACACACACACACACACACACACACACACCACACACACACACACACACAACACACACACACACACACACACACAACACACACACACACACCCACACACACACACACACACCACACACACCACACACACACACACACACACAACACACACCACAACACACACACACACACACACACACACACACCACACACACACACACACACACACCACACACACCCACACAACACACACACACACACACACACACACACACACACACACACACACACACACACACACACACACACACACAACACACACACACCCACACACACACACAACACACACACAACACCACACACACACACACACACACACACACACACACACACATCCTTGAAACCTATGGAAATTTAGAAATTGGGGTACCTTAATTTTTTTCAGAAAGCGATACTTTCCTTGCCTATGGTAACAGGGCAAGGAAACTTAAAAATGAATGATTTTTATTGGACGGGGTTGAAAGTGGTCAAATTCATCACTGTTACATTATTTACAAAAATTAACTTCATCTCCAGCTCAAATCACTGTTACAACAATGATTAAGGTGTTGCAAGAAAGTTCTTCACTGAATATCAGTCACATTAACTATTGTAATGCCAAAATCAACAAACGTATCAAATTCTATTATTCAACAAATATGTATTCAATGTATTGATTGTATTGAATGTATTGAATGTATTGAATGTAGTGAATGTATTGAATGTATTCAATGTATTGATTGTATTGAATGTATTGAATGTATTGAATGTATTGAATGTATTGAATGTATTGAATGTATTGAATGTATTGAATGTATTGAATGTATTGAATGTATTGAATGTATTGAATGTATTGAATGTATTGAATGTATTGAATGTATTGAATGTATTGAATGTAGACAAGCTATTTCCTCAACAAGTAAAATATCCAGGTTCGATGGTCTTTTTTCCTATTACAGTCTCAGAGGTCAAAGCAACAGCCATGTCAATGAAATCAAGAAAAGCTCCTGGATTTGACAATATTAGAGCTGAGTTGTTGAAGAGTATGATAGAACACCTGGCTGACGTACTGACGTATTTATATAATCTAAGTCTGAGCTCTGGTATTTACCCTACACAACTGAAAACTGCAATAATCATACCATTATTCAAATCAGGAGATAGAAAAAACCCCAACAACTATAGACCCATTGCACTTTTGTCAGTTTTTGACAAATTATTGGAAAGGCTGGTACGAGTTAGGCTAGTTAGTTTCTTATCAAAGAATAAATTTTTCAGTAAAAATCAATTCGGTTTTCAGTAAGGACGTATCACTGAAGATGCTATGCTCAAACTAACGTCAGAAATATACAATGGTGTGAATAATAGTAAAAATGTGCAAGTTCTTTATTGATATAAGGAAGGCAAATGACACAGTAGAACATAAAATTCTAATAAATAAAATGAATAACGCCGGCATAAGGGGAGTATGTAACAAATGGTTTGCAAGTTTCCTTGCGGACAGATCGCAGCAAGTGAGAGTAGGTGACGCATTAAGCTCCAAGAGATACTCATCCTGTGGCGTTCCGCAGGGATCATGATTATCAGCCGAATTATTCCTGATCTATATAAATGATTTGTGCGAAGGAAACCTTATTGGATCGCTGACAGCATTTGCTGATGACACAGCTCTGAGCTACTGCGCTGAAACTAAGACTCAGCTGACCCAAATGATTACAAGCGATGTACGCCGTTTGAACCTGTGGTTTCAAATTAACTCCCTCGAGATCAACGCTAAAAAGTCAAAAATTATCGCCTTCCAACACTAAAATCTAAAGCAGAAAACACACAACCTCTAGCTATTCCCTCTCATACCGATAAGTGCAAAAATCTTGACATAGACTGCAACTGTGACAGAATTGAGGAGTCTGAGTCTGTAAAATACTTAGGCGTAATAATCGATTCCAAGCTCAGCTGGGCACACCACATACAAAAATTGAGAGAAGAGTTGAGGGTGACATGTAGAAAATTATATTTCATCCGCAAACTCTGTCCTAAGCACTTGCTGAGAACGCTATATTTTGCACTTGTCGAGAGCAGGCTGCAATACGGAATAACGGTTTGGGGAGGTGCATACTTTTCTGTTTTAAAACCAATCTTAACTGGGCAAAAATACATAATTCGCACTATAGCAAACAAACCTCGCTTAACAAGTTCACTGCCGCTGTTCAGGGAATGGGGCCTCGAGATCAACGCTAAAAAGTCAAAAATTATCGTCTTCCAACTAAAATCTAAAGCAGAAAACACACAACCTCTAGCTATTCCCTCTCATACCGATAAGTGCAAAAATCTTGACATAGACTGCAACTGTGACAGAATTGAGGAGTTTGAGTCTGTAAAATACTTAGGCGTAATAATCGATTCCAAGCTCAGCTGGGCACACCACATACAAAAATTGAGAGAAGAGTTAAGGGTGACATGTAGAAAATTATATTTCATCCGCAAACTCTGTCCTAAGCACTTGCTGAGAACGCTATATTTTGAACTTGTCGAGAGCAGGCTGCAATACGGAATAACGGTTTGGGGAGGTGCATACTTTTCTGTTTTAAAACCAATCTTAACTGGGCAAAAATACATAATTCGCACTATAGCAAACAAACCTCGCTTAACAAGTTCACTGCCGCTGTTCAGGGAATGGGGCCTTTTGCCTTTGAGATACCTGTACTTCTATAAAGTATTACTAACTTTTTACAATAGGAGTGGATTCCTTGTCAATCCACGGCGGGAAACTTGTGGACTCCGTTCAGCGAGAAGTCTACTTCCCCCAAAACCAAACAAAGAATGCTTTCGTAGATTTTATTCCTATGTAGCCCCTAAAATATTCAACAACATACCAATCGTGGCAAGAAAGCAAACATGCTATCTAAAACTCAAAAAAGAAATTAAAAAATGGCTGTTAACAATGGATGAGATCGAAGACCTATTTAAAAAAATAGTTAAATTCACAAGCTAAGATTACACCCATAAGCCACAATACACAAACAGAATTATAATTAAATAATAAAAGCTTGAAAGGTACGGAACGAGCTATTTTCTTTTCTTTCTTCTCACGCTTGCTTTTGTTTTTGACAATAACTGGCAGAACCGCTTTTCATCATTCATCTCTCTCTTTTCATTTTCAACATAGATTAATGTTCATTGTCATAACCTCATTCTTCATATTCTCTTGATAAAACAACTTTCAGTTTTACACTACAATATTCTACTAGACATAAGGTAGCACTGTCTCCATCATTCACTTTCATTTTTTATTCAAATATTAATAAATTTTGTAAAAATCACGACTGTAAGCTCTTTCGTTAGAATATTTACATTTTATGGTTTAAGTTAATTTATTTTTAATTGATTGCATCAAATAAATTATACAAATGGACTTTGATGGCAACTCCCAAAATAGAATTTTTCTCGGGAAATATGTTTGTAATGAATGCTTATTGAGAAATAAAATTATTATTATTATTATTATTGAATGTATTGAATGTATTGAATGTATTGAGTTATCTATATACAGGGTGATTCTTAATTATGGTAAAATAATCTAATATGTGATAGTAGAGGTAAAAATAAGAAAAAAAGTTCTTATAAACATATATCCATCCATAAACGCTTCATTAGCGAGCTATACAGAGTGAAAGCTTTTCGCCCGGAATTAAGTTCCTCTGCTGAAATACATCCATGCTGAATTGTTTGGGCACTAATTCTTGGAAAACTTATGCTGGATTCATATGGAAAAATATCTGAAAAATTGAATAAAACTAGTCTGGAAGCTGTAGTGTGAGTAGTTTTTGAGTAAAAAGTTGAAACATGCAAAAAATCTAAGTAGAACTTTTTTCTATTTTACTATAATTAATTACTATTTTTATATAATTAACTATTTTACCATAATTAAGAATCACTCTTAATTAACTCATAAGAATCACTCTTAATTAAGAATCACTCTTAAGAATCACTTAATTAGTATATGGAGTGATCCGTAGTCTAGTGGATAGAGTGCTTGCGTAGCAGCATAGAGATCCCGGGTTCAAACTCTCCCAATACCAAAAGTTTTTTAACCAGATCACTCCCGTGTTATTGGATGGGCACGTTATATTGTCGGTCCCGACTG